>NW_020664404.1:18512821-18582870 GCF_002925995.2 Terrapene triunguis | reverse complement strand
GGCTGCTAACAGGGAGTTTCGCAAGGGAGTTTGGAAGGGGAGTGGGAAGGGGCGAGGGTCCCTTGCCAGTTCTATCTGTTTTCCCTTTATTCCCCTTAAAACTTTAAACTTCTTGCTTAAACAACCCTTTCAGCGGACAGGGGGCTGCAGACGGGAGTTTGACAGAGGGAGGCTTACAATGGTTAGGAAGACCCGCAACACCTGTGCCAGCACTGCTTCTGTCTCCTCCACCTGTGCCTGTAGCCAGACAGAGCGCCTGAGCATGGATGCTTCTACCCAGATCCTGGTGTGGTTTTGCAGAGACTGTAACTTGCAATTTCCACTTACTGATATCCAGGCTGGGGGGACCATCCAATGTGAAAGGTGCCTGCTGGTGGAATCTCTCAGGCAGCAGGTGGGAGAGCTACAGGAGGAGGTGGCTAGGTTGAGAAGCATCCGAATCCACGAGCAATTCCTGGACAGTGTCCATGTGGAGACAGCTGAGGTAGCTGTCCCAGGACACAGGACTGCTGATACACCACTGGTGGAGGAGGAGATGGCTCAGGGTGGACACTGGCAGCTGGTTACTTCTGGCAGCAGGCAGTGCTCCACCCCTGCTCCGAACCCTCCCGCTGTGGTAATAGGTAACCGTTATGCTCTTCTTGATACAGGAAAGAAGGCATCACCCCCTACAGTAAAGGAGGAGAAGCCTCGTACCCCTAAGGCTGGGAGGTCTGCTGCCACCACTGCGAATAGGAAACGTAGGGTAGTGGTGGTCGGAGACTCTCTGCTGAGGGGGACGGAGGCGCCCATCTGTCGCCCTGACATTTCATCTCGGGAGGTATGCTGCCTGCCGGGAGCCCGTATCCGAGACGTTACGGAGGCATTGTCGAGGATTATCCAGCCCTCTGACTACTACCCCATGCTACTCATCCATGTGGGCACAAATGATACTGCGCGGTGTGACACTGAGCGGATCAAGAGTGACTACAGGGCTCTGGGAGTACGGGTGAAGGAGTTTGGAGCGCAGGTGGTATTCTCTTCGATTCTTCCTGTCAAAGGTAGGGGCCCGGGCAGAGACAGATGCATCATGGAGGTGAATGCCTGGCTGCGAAGATGGTGTCGCCAGGAGGGCTTTGGCTTCCTAGACCACGGGATGCTATTTGAGGAAGGACTGCTAGGCAGAGATGGTGTTCACCTTTCGAGGAGGGGAAAGACCCTATTTGGACACAGACTGGCTAACCTAGTGAGAAGGGCTTTAAACTAGGTTCGACGGGGACAGGTGAGCAAAGCCCGCAGGTAAGTGGGGAACATGGAGACCTGGGAGATGGGTCGGAGACGAGAGGGAGTGTGGGCTATATTGGCAGAGAGAAAGGAGGGTCAGGACAAAACCGGGAGGAAAGATCAAACCAGTATCTTAGATGCCTATATACAAATGCGAGAAGTATGGGTAATAAGCAGGAAGAACTGGAAGTGCTAATAAATAAATACAACTATGACATTGTTGGCATCACTGAAACTTGGTGGGATAATACACATGATTGGAATGTTGGTGTGGATGGATACAGCTTGCTCAGGAAGGATAGACAGGGGAAAAAGGGAGGAGGTGTTGCCTTATATATTAAAAATGTACACACTTGGACTGAGGTAGAGATGGACATAGGAGACGGAAGTGTTGAGAGTCTCTGGGTTAGGCTAAAAGGGGTAAAAAACAAGGGTGATGTCATGCTAGGAGTCTACTACAGGCCACCTAACCAGGTGGAAGAGGTGGATGAGGCTTTTTTTAAACAACTAACAAAATCATCCAAAGCCCAAGATTTGGTGGTGATGGGGGACTTCAACTATCCGGATATATGTTGGGAAAATAACACAGCGGGGCACAGACTATCCAACAAATTCTTGGACTGCATTGCAGACAACTTTTTATTTCAGAAGGTTGAAAAAGCTACTAGGGGTGAAGCTGTTCTAGACTTGATTTTAACAAATAGGGAGGAACTCGTTGAGAATTTGAAAGTAGAAGGCAGCTTGGGTGAAAGTGATCATGAAATCATAGAGTTTGCAATTCTAAGGAAGGGTAGAAGGGAGAACAGCAAAATAGAGACAATGGATTTCAGGAAGGCGGATTTTGGTAAGCTCAGAGAGCTGATAGGTAAGGTCCCATGGGAATCAAGACTGAGGGGAAAAACAACTGAGGAGAGCTGGCAGTTTTTCAAAGGGACACTATTAAGGGCCCAAAAGCAAGCTATTCCGCTGGTTAGGAAAGATAGAAAATGTGGCAAAAGACCACCTTGGCTTAACCACGAGATCTTGCATGATCTAAAAAATAAAAAGGAGTCATATAAAAAATGGAAACTAGGACAGATTACAAAGGATGAATATAGGCAAACAACACAGGAATGCAGGGGCAAGATTAGAAAGGCAAAGGCACAAAATGAGCTCAAACTAGCTAAGGGAATAAAGGGGAACAAGAAGACTTTTTATCAATACATTAGAAGCAAGAGGAAGACCAAAGACAGGGTAGGCCCACTGCTTAGTGAAGAGGGAGAAACAGTAACAGGAAACTTGGAAATGGCAGAGATGCTTAATGACTTCTTTGTTTCGGTCTTCACCGAGAAGTCTGAAGGAATGCCTATCCTAGTGAATGCTAATGGGAAGGGGGTAGGTTTAGCAGATAAAATAAAAAAAGAACAAGTTAAAAATCACTTAGAAAAGTTAGATGCCTGCAAGTCACCAGGGCCTGATGAAATGCATCCTAGAATACTCAAGGAGCTAATAGAGGAGGTATCTGAGCCTCTAGCTATTATCTTTGGAAAATCATGGGAGACGGGAGAGATTCCAGAAGACTGGAAAAGGGCAAATATAGTGCCCATCTATAAAAAGGGAAATAAAAACAACCCAGGAAACTACAGACCAGTTAGTTTAACTTCTGTGCCAGGGAAGATAATGGAGCAAGTAATTAAGGAAATCATCTGCAAACACTTGGAAGGTGGTAAGGTGATAGGGAACAGCCAGCATGGATTTGTAAAGAACAAATCATGTCAAACCAATCTGATAGCTTTCTTCGATAGGATAACGAGTCTTGTGGATAAGGGAGAAGCTGTGGATGTGGTATACCTAGACTTTAGTAAGGCATTTGATACGGTCTCGCATGATATTCTTATCGACAAACTAGGCAAATACAATTTAGATGGGGCTACTATAAGGTGGGTGCATAACTGGCTGGATAACCGTACTCAGAGAGTTGTTATTAATGGTTCCCAATCCTGCTGGAAAGGCATAACGAGTGGGGTTCCGCAGGGGTCTGTTTTGGGACCGGTTCTGTTCAATATCTTCATTAACGACTTAGATATTGGTATAGAAAGTACGCTTATTAAGTTTGCGGATGATACCAAACTGGGAGGGATTGCAACTGCTTTGGAGGACAGGGTCATAATTCAAAATGATCTGGACAAATTGGAGAAATGGTCTGAGTTAAACAGGATGAAGTTTAACAAAGACAAATGCAAAGTGCTCCACTTAGGAAGAAAAAATCAGTTTCACACATACAGAATGGGAAGAGACTGTCTAGGAAGGAGTACAGCAGAAAGGGATCTAGGGGTTATAGTGGACCACAAGCTAAATATGAGTCAACAGTGTGATGCTGTTGCAAAAAAAGCAAACGTGATTCTGGGATGTATTAACAGGTGTGTTGTGAGCAAGACACGAGAAGTCATTCTTCCGCTCTACTCTGCTCTGGTTAGGCCTCAGCTGGAGTATTGTGTCCAGTTCTGGGCACCGCATTTCAAGAAAGATGTGGAGAAATTGGAAAGGGTCCAGAGAAGAGCAACAAGAATGATTAAAGGTCTTGAGAACATGACCTATGAAGCAAGGCTGAAAGAATTGGGTTTGTTTAGTTTGGAAAAGAGAAGACTGAGAGGGGACATGATAGCAGTTTTCAGGTATCTAAAAGGGTGTCATAAGGAGGAGGGAGAAAACTTGTTCACCTTAGCCTCTGAGGATAGAACAAGAAGCAATGGGCTTAAACTGCAGCAAGGGAGGTCTAGGTTGGACATTAGGAAAAAGTTCTTAACTGTCAGGGTGGTTAAACACTGGAATAAATTGCCTAGGGAGGTTGTGGAATCTCCATCTCTGGAGATATTTAAGAGTAGGTTAGATAAATGTCTATCAGGGATGGTCTAGACAGTATTTGGTCCTGCCATGCGGGCAGGGGACTGGACTCGATGACCTCTCGAGGTCCCTTCCAGTCCTAGAATCTATGAATCTATGAATCTATAAAGGAGGAGATGAGATCAGAAATGGAGGTGGTGGGGCAAGATTATTTAGGGATTTGTAGATGAGGCTGTTTGTTGTGTGGTAATGGAAGGATTCAAGGTATTTGGGAGTAACATGGTGAGAACAACAGAGAGGGGAGGAAGATGACTTACTCTGAATAAAAACACACAATGCATTATGCTCACCTTTCAATGCCATTAAGTTTAAAGGAATGTTTCCTAGACATCAGCAGCCCACCTCCCCATGCTGCCTGTAAAAAATGAGATGTTAACATTATAAAATAAAAACAAGAGAAGAAAAGTTCCATCCTTCATAAGATAGTTACAAAAATATTTTCTTCTAAAAGATACAAGCTATTAAATAAACAACTCAGGCATTAAATGTTACAAGAAATCCAATCTATAAAGGAAAAAACAAACAGATCAACGCCCAGTCACACCACACAGACAATAAGGGAACAAAATGCATATATTCAAGACGATTTTCAGCTCATTTGTTGGCATATAACAGAGTATTGTAAAGTGCTGTGCCACAGCTGTAGTTTTATATAGCATCTGCAAATAACACTGGTCTACAATTTTTGAGAAGTCGTCTGCTTCAGAGATAAAATGTGCTATTTATTATATATTTTAATGTGCTGAATTCAAATATGACAATTAAAACAACTGATTGGCTACTGTTTCTAAGATATTTAAGTTTTTACATTTTATGTCTATGTATATTGTGTAGATAGTAGAGATTTAATCATAAATTGTAAACCTAGGTCTTTTCATGTGTTTATGGTTGCTTTACATGATAATATTTCACCTGTCCTGTTTATGTAACACTTTAAAAATCAGCAAAAGGGTTATATAAATAAAATTTATTACGAAACAAAGGGCAAAAAACTATTATGTACGTAGTTTAGTCCCATTCAGTGTCTACTCGGTGCTTCTTGGCTTGTCTCTTGTATTCATTAAATGGAGCATCTCTTGTCACTGTCCAGCAATAGTCTGCAAGCATTGATGGGCTCCATTTGCCCTGATAGCGTTTCTCCATTGTTGCAATGTCCTGGTGAAATCGCTCGCCGTGCTCGTCGCTCACTGCTCCGCAGTTCGGTGGAAAAAAATCTAGATGAGAGTGCAAAAAATTTATCTTTAGTGACATGTTGCAACCAAGGCTTTTGTATGCCTTGAGGGGGTTTTCCATCAACAACCTGTAGTTGTCTGCTTGTTGTTTCCGAGAAAATTTATTGCCACTAACTGGAAGGCTTTCCATGCCGTCTTTTCCTTGCCACGCAGTGCATGGTCAAATGCATCATCTCGAAGAAGTTCACGAATCTGAGGACCAACAAAGACACCTTCCTTTATCTTCGCTTCACTTAACCTTGGAAATTTTCCACGGAGGTACTTGAAAGCTACTTGTGTTTTGTCAATGGCCTTGACAAAGTTCTTCATCAGACCCAGCTTGATGTGTAAGGGTGGTAACAAAATCTTCCTTGATTCAACAAGTGGTGGATGCTGAACACTTTTCCTTCCAGGCTCCAATGACTGTCGGAGTGGCCAATCTTTCTTGATGTAGTGGGAATCTCTTGCACGACTATTCCATTCGCAGAGAAAACAGCAGTACTTTGTGTATCCAGTCTGCAGACCAAGCAAGAGAGCAACAACCTTCAAATCACCACAAAGCTGCCACTGATGTTGGTCATAGTTTATGCACCTCAAAAGTTGTTTCATGTTGTCATAGGTTTCCTTCACAGGTTTCCTTCGTATGGACTGCATGACCAACTGGAATTGATGGCGAAACATTGCCATGATGCAGTAAAAGAGCTTTAAGACTCGTCTTCGATGAATCAATGAACAGTCTCCACTCATCTGGATCGTGAACGATGTTGAGGGCTGCCATCACACCATCGATGTTGTTGCAGGCTACAAGATCACCTTCCATGAAGAAGAATGGGACAAGATCCTTTTGACGGTCACGGAACATGGAAACCCTAACATCACCTGCCAGGAGATTACACTGCTGTAGTCTGGAGCCCAACAGCTCTGCCTTACTCTTGGGTAGTTCCAAATCCCTGACAAGGTCATTCAGTTCACCTTGTGTTATGAGGTGTGCTTCAGAGGAGGAGGATGGGAGAAAATGTGGGTCCTGTGACATTGATGGTTCAGGACCAGAAGTTTCATCCTCTTCCTCTTCCTCGTCTGACTCAAGTGAGAATGGTTCTGGTGCATCAGGAATTGGCAGTCCTTCTCCGTGGGGTACTGGGCGTATAGCTGATGGAATATTTGGATAATGCACAGTCCACTTTTTCTTCTTTGACACACCTTTCCCAACTGGAGGCACCATGCAGAAGTAACAATTGCTGGTATGATCTGTTGGCTCTCTCCAAATCACTGGCACTGCAAAAGGCATAGATTTCCTTTTCCTGTTCAACCACTGGCGAAGATTTGTTGCACAAGTGTTGCAGCATATGTGTGGGGCCCACCTTTTGTCCTGATCTCCAATTTTGCAGCCAAAAGAAAGGTGATAGGCTTTCTTAACCATAGTGGTTATACTGCGCTTTTGTGATGCAAAAGTCACTTCACCACAAACATAGCAGAAGTTATCTGCACTGTTCACACAAGTACGAGGCATCTCTGCTCACTTTGGCTAAACAGAAATGTGTCCCTTTGCAAAATCAAACACTGACAAATAAGAGAGCACCACACTGTATGATTTCTAGAGCTGATATAGGGCAATTTGTTCAGCAGAGTGATGTAAGCTTCGTTATGATTGCATCATCCATGACTTCTAGGAATAACATGATGCAATTCATATCATGTATGACGCAATACCAGCTTCAGATTGCATCATTCATTGTTTTGCTTAAAAAGTATGTACTGTCCAAACCCAGTCATAGATTTATTCATAGATCCAGTCAAAGATGTATTTTAGTCATTTTTGGTTTAAATTGAGATCCCTTCCCTTTATAACTCACTTATCCTCCGCCATTCCCAAGTCAAGGGTCGTATATACTGACCCAATAGCATATCTTGAAAACTAGAGCCAATCAACAATTTTAAGCATCATTTTCGTTCTCAGTGACCCAGAATTAGTAGTTTGACTACATTTATTTCAGAAGCATTTTGGCTGTAGAGCAGTGTAATAAGTATGGATAAAAATAAGCCATATTCATTGTGCCTTATTAAACAAATAATCCATTGGCTTTAATGTGATTTCATGCATGAATAAGATAATCACAACATTTAAGGACGAAGGGTGAATTCTGTCACACTGAAGTCAATTTGAACTGCTGGGTGGCAGCTGGGACCTGAGCACTACCTGTGGGCCCAGGTTCAAGGTCTGTGATCCATCATATTTAATTCATTGCATGCTCTTTTAAATGCCTTGACCAGCTTCTTTCTTTAGAGTAGCAAACCGAAGCCATCAATTATCTTGATCCACAGTGCATACTAACTCCAAGAAGAATTTATATGAAAATCCTCTTTATATTTACCAAAGATTAGACTGCATGGGTAAGGTTTAATAAACTGAAACGACTTCATTTACATTTAACCTGGTTATAGTGGCACAGTATTGTACCTACTGAAAAAGAAACACTTCAAAATTCAACTTATTTTTAACCCAAAATTTCCAATAAAGATTGCCTAAAGTCAGGCCTAAATCAATATTTAGGCATCTAAATAGAACTGGTTTGATTTTAGGAAGTGCTAAGACCTCACAGCTCTGATCAATTTAAAAAACAGAAAATCAGGCCACCAATATAGGGATCTAAATATGCACTTAGATGCCAACCTAAAGTTAGGCAACCACTACTGAGAATTTTGGCTAAAATTCACACATTTTACTTCAGAGTAAAAAAATAATATGACTAGCTACTATTCATTCAACTATATCAGAAAGAAGAATTTGGCCTAGTGATTTAAATTCAACTTCTCTTGCCAGGAACTGTACTTATCCCAGTGACTCTGTACTACTAAGGTGGTATTATATGCAGAAGAAAGGATTCATCATAAAAAGAATAATATTAATCAAAATGATAGTTCATTGTGTGCCAGAGAGGTGTATTATGGTATTTTGAGTTGCTCTGGTCTGACACAAAGAAAATGCATTTTGAAGCAGTATTTGTTGTATTATTCCAAGACTTGAATGAATGCTAACAAATGCTATTTACTTAATTTCCTTTCTAAACAAGCACACCCTTCACTGCAAGATGGTATCTTGTTCAAGCATGTCTATTCATCACAATCCATTCATACACATTAGTTGTATTGGAACCCTTCAAAGCAGATGCTCTTTTCTGAGGTAAAGAAACAAGTTCCAGACTTTAATCCTATAAAAGAATAATTGTGAGCAATATTTCTGAAAAGCATTACATCCACATGCATCCAGAGTCCATACTTCTCGCAGATGTCAGCAATGTTGTCAAGAGGATCAAAGGCTCCATACACTGTTGTACCAGCTGTGGCACTGACATACAGTGGGATATGGTCCTGAAAATAATACAAGATAATTCAGGCCATATTAGCTGAAGGGATAGCTCAGAGAATATGTTCTTCTTTCATCTCATATCAATCATCAGTAGCTATTTCTATAATTAATGTTGCAATACATTTTCATCATCACCCCTTTTCTTCACATTAACAACTTTCCCCAAATTCCCATTTGAGACTGAAATTTTCCATTTTTTGTTTCTGCCTGAAGGTGGTGAATGTTATGGAAAGTTTGGTCAGTACCATAATAATGAAACCAGAAAAGATGTACCTTTAGGAAAAGATGGGAGCCACCTGACAAAAAAAGAGAATATCATCTTTGTTCACTGATTCACCAACCTAGTGAAAAGGGATTTGAACGAGGTTCAAAAGGAGCAGGTGACACAAGCCCACAGGTAAGTAAAAAAAAAGTTACCTTAATAGAAGGCTAAATGTTGGAGAAGGGGGAGGGGCACAGCATGAAAAATTATAATAGACTCATAGGAGCAAGAGGAAAATCTGTGGGGGGATTTGCTCAACATGTCTATACTCGGATGCAAGGAGTATGGGGAATAAATGGGAAGAACTGAAAGTATTAGTACATAAGATAAATTATGACTTAATTGGTGTCACAGAGACTTGGTAGAATAAATATTATGACTGGAATATTGGTATAGGGAGTACAGCTTGTTCAGGAAGAACAGACAGGGCAAAAAGGGAGGAGGTTTCATGCTACGTCGAGATTATATATACTTGTTTTGAGGTCCCAAACGAGGTAAAAAGCAGACCAGTTGAAAGCCTCCGGATAATATATAAGGGGTAATGTCATGGTAAGGATCTAGTATAGACCACCAAATCAATAAAAGGAGGTGGAGGATGCATTTCTAGAACATAAAAGAGAAATATCCAAAACACAAGACCTGGTAGTAATGGGGGACTTTAGCTACACAGACATTTGTTGGAAAAGTAATACAGCAAAACACAACATTTCCAATACGTTCTTGGAATGTATTGGGAATAACTTCTTGTTTCAGAAAGTGGAGGGCATAGCCAGGGGGACAGCCATTTTAAACCTGATTCTGACTAATAGGGAGGAATTGATAGCAACTCTGAAAGTGGAAGGCAATTTGAGTGAAAGTGACTATGAAATGATAGATTGCATGAGTCTAAGAAAAGGAAAGAGTGAGAGTAGAAGAATAAGGACAATGGACTTCAAGAAATGCAGACTTCAGCAGTCTCAGAGAACTGATAGATAAGGTCGATGGGAAGAAAATCAAAGGGAAAAATGAGTTCAGAGAAGCTTGAAGTTTCTCAAGGAGGCAATATCAAAAGCACAACTGCAAACTATCCTGGTTGCAAAGGAAAGATAGGAAAAATAGGAAGAGGCCAATACAGCTCCATCAAGAGCTCTCTGAGGACCTGAGAGTCAAAAAGGAATCCTACAAAAAGTGAAAACAAGTTGCTAAGGATGAGTGTAACACCGGCCGACCCCAGTTGTTAGTGGGCGGGATCGAACTTGGGACCTCTGGAGCTTAGTGCATGAGCCTCTACCGCATTAGCTAAAAGCCAACAGGCTGTTAGGTAAGGCTGTAGAGCAGACTCACTTTATCTCGCTCTCTAAGTCGTCTCGATGCCACTAAATGGGACACGAGACCACACCCAGAAGGTGTGTGGGTTACACAAGCACAAAGGACTAGCCCAAGCATGTAGGGACAAAATCAGAAAGGCTAAGGCACAAAGTGAGGCACAAGGGACATAAAAGGTAATAAGAAGAGCTTCTCTAAATATATTAGGAGCAAGAGAAATACAAAGGAAAGTATAGGTCCTCTACATAGCAGGGAAGGAGAGCTAATAACTGATGACATTTAGAAGGCTGAAGTGTTTAATACCTATTTTGCTTCAGTCTTCACTAAAATGGTTAATAGTGACCAGACATTCAATACAATTAATATTAACAATAATGGGGAAGGAAATCAACCCAAAATAGGGAAAGAACAGGTTAAAGAGTATTTAAATAACTTAGATATATTCAAGTTGGCAGGGCATGATGAAATTAATCCTACAGTATTTAGAAAACTATCTGGATCTTTGAGAACTCACTTGGTGAGGACAGGTGAGGTCCCAGAGGCCTGGAAAAGGGCAAACATAAGTATGGGCAAACATAGTACCTATCTTTAACAAGGGGAACAAAGAGGACACAGGGAATTATAAACCAATCAGCCTGGAAACATACTGGAAACATACTGAAATAAATTATTAAACAATCAGTTTGTAAGCACCTAGAGTATACTAGGGTTGTAAGGAATAGCCAGCTTGTATTTGTCAAAAAAAGTCATGTGAAACCAACCTAATTTCTTTCTTTGACAGGATTACTGGCCTAATGGATGGTGGGGAAGCAGTAGATGTGCTATATCATGATTTTAGTAAGTCTTTTGATACATTCTCACATGAGTCTCATAAGCAAACTACGGAAAAATGGACTAGATGAAATTGTTCTAATGCAGATGCACAACTGATTGAAAGACCATACTCAAAGTAATTATCAATGATTCACTGACAAACTGGGAGAGTGTATCTAGTGGGTTCCCGCAGAGGCCAGTCCTGGGTCAGATACTATTCAATATTTTCATGAATGACTTGGATAATGGAGTGGAGAGCATCCTTATAAAATTTGAAGATGACACCAAGTTGGGAAGGGTTGCAAGGATTTTGGAGGACAGGATTAGAATTCCTAACAATCTTGACAAATCAGAGAATTGATCTGAAAACAACAAGATGAAATTCAATAAAGACAAGTGCAAAATACTACACTTGGGGAAAAAAAAATCAAAAGCACAACTACAAAATGGGGAATAACTGGCTAGGTGGTAGTACTGTTGAAAAGGATCTGCAGGTTATAGTGGATCACAAATTGCATATGAATGAATTAATGTGATGCAGTTGGGGGAAAAGGCTAATGTCATTCTGGAGTTTATTAACAGGAATGTTGCATGTAAGACATGGGAGGTAATTGTCCAGTTCTACTTGGTACTGACGAGGCCTCAGCTGGAGTATCATGTCCAACTGTGAGCACTGTACTTTAGGAAAGAGGTGGATAAATTAGAGATAGTCCAGAGAAGACCAACAAAAATGATAAGAGATTTAGAAAACCTGACCTATGAGCAAAGGTTAAAAAAACTGCGCATGTTCAGCCTTAAGAAAAGAAGACTGAGGGGGGACCGGATAGCCATCCTCAAATATGTGAAAGGCTGTTACAAAGAAGACAGGGGTCAATTGTTCTCCATCTCCACTGAATGTAGGACAAGAAGTAATAGGCTTAATCTGAAGCAAGGAAGATTTAGGTTAGATATTAGGAAATGCTTTCTAACTCTAAGGATAGTTAAGCACTGGAATAGGCTTCCAAGGGAGGCTGAGGAATTCCCATCACTGGAGGTTTCTAAGAACAAGTTGGACAAACACCTGTCAGGGATAGTTTAGGTTTACTTGGGTCCACCTCAGTGCAGGGGGCTGGATTTAAAGACCATTCAAGGTTCCTTCCAGCCCTACATGTCCATGATACAATGACTCTCTACTTTTAATTGTAAGACAATTTTGTAACTTAAAAGATGTCTTCTATGTAATCCAGGCAAATACTACAATCCTCACTCTGCCAAAACTCCCATTAATTTAAATGAGATTGCATTTGGAGCTCTGGGTGTTAAATACTTTTGAAAATGTGGTTCCTACTATTAACTTCCTTGGCAATTTCACATGAGTGAGGACTGCTGGATTTAGCTCAATATTAATATCAAAAGGCTACAAATAATAAACAAACAAACAAACCTGTCTCTTGACTTTGAGTATTTTTGCCTCCAAATCTGATGGAATCATCTTCCCTCTAGATGATTGTAGAATGTTGGGAGGGAAAAAAGAAGAAAATTTAAGTTATTTGTTCGGTTATTCTTGACATTTACCATACTGTTCAGTTGACTCTGTCTGGTGATGTTTACTTATATTTTGTGGCAACATATTTTCAGCCTATATAAAACAGTGGCCAAAAGACAAGGAGCCTGATTTTCCACTACCCTGAATCTTTGCAAGGTGTGTGTAAAGTGGGTATAAAGCCTTGCCAAATGAGAATGGTAGCATTTTAGATCTACTTTGCACAAGAATAAATGGCTGCATGAGGTGCAGAGCAGTTGTGTATCACTCCCAATGGTCTAACTGGTGCATTTGTGGCCCTTATCACATCTAAATAAAGAGACCATTAATGTAAACAAACTCATTGAAAATTAATGTCATGTTATGATATGGGGCCATGGGGAAGAAAACTGACAATAACAGTTTCTACCCACTTCTCACCATGTGTTTGATGGCAGGATTTGGCCCATAACATTTAGAAAAAATCGGTAATACACATATTTGTAAGTGAGCATAATACATGCTAATTTTAATCTGTTAATAGTTTTTTCCCCTCACATACTAGCCATATTTCTATTATGGGTGCTGCTAATGTGTTATCCTCTTTGGTATCCATCTTATTGCATGGCATACTAATATACTGAAATGCTGGCCTTTTTCTATCTGAATTGTTGCAAGCTTTTCTCTTCTATACTGCAAAATATTTCCTTTTACTCTTGCAGATTTTGCATTTCAAGTCTGCAGAAATTAAGGAAGTCTTTGTTATATTGTACTCCATGAAAGAATTAGAACCAATTTTCAAACTTGGGTGCCCGCTGTTAGGCTCTTAAATGCACACTTGTTACTACAGAGAATTCTTTCCTGGGTGTCTGGTTGGTGAGTCTTGCTCACATGCTCAGGGTTTAGCTGATCGCCATATTTGGGGTCAGGAAGGAATTTTCCTCCAGGGCAGATTGGCAGAGACCCTGGGTTTTTTTTGCCTTCCTCTGCAGCATGGGGCACGGGTCACTTGCTGGAGGATTCTCTGCACCTTGAAGTCTTTCAACAGCTCAGACATAGGTTAGGAATTTATTACAGGAGTGGGTGGGTGAGATTCTGTGGCCTGCTTTGTGCAGGAGGTCAGACTAGACGATCATAATGGTCCCGTCTGACCTTAAAGTCTATGAATCTATACTTATGTTCCTAAATAAAAGTGGCCTGATATGCAGAGGTATTGAGTAGATCAGGTCAGGAAATGGGAAGTTTTCCCTTACAAAATTGTGACCCAACTGGCAAGGGAGTTACAAGAATAACCTTATCCTGGTATGTACATTCTGGTTCACCAAAGAATGTCACATGAGGTTTTACATAAAAGCTAGGGTCACAGCATTAATATTGTTGATTGTGTAAAGAGTTATCTGAAGTCTGTATCAAGACAGACTTGGCAAACAGGTTTTTTGCCAGACAAATGATATTTAATCATTTGCAACTCTGTCAACATGTGATTAAGCATTGTAAACCAACACAATGGAATCCTCATTTTCATACATAGTCAACAGGGTGGGGAATGTGAAGTCATCAAACTACAAGAGAATAAACTATAGGGGCAGAGTGTGTTATCCTGACTCTGGGTACAAACAAAGTACTTGGGGATATTAAGGAGAAGACGAGGAAGACACCCCTTTATCCTCCACTTAGGAATTGATTGGTCAGTGCGATTACATTCATGACAATGGATCACAACCTGCCCTGGTTGAAATGCTGCAAAGGACATTAGGGGTGAGATGATCTTCTTTAGACAGATGGCTAGCCAGTTAAGTTATGTTTAGTCTCTAGAAATCATGTTATGATTTTATGTGTAATCCTGTTGTTTCCATTATCCTCTCTCTTGAGAATATCCTAACCTCTTGAATCTTTGATAATAAAATGGTTGTTTTCACTACAAATCTATCTCAGTGCCATGGTACTATACAAGGAGCTGATCCTGAGTTGAATCATTCAAGCAGAAGTGTACACTGTTCCCTAGGGGACAGCAGACCTGGTATTCCTGTGAGTGTTCAGTGAAAAAGGGGCTGACTCTACAGGGGGATGCTTCCAAGTGGCTTTGAGCCTGGGGCTCACCTATTGTTAACCTGCAAGGCACAGTAAGGGCCTCTTAACAAGAATGTATCTGACACAGAATTGCAGAAATGTCCTAATACATGTCTTCATATAGTCCCAGAGCAAAATATGGAAGAGAAACATAACCACAAACTCCTACATAGTCCCCTTCCCAAACACTTGCCAAAAAAAAAAAATCAACAGCCTTGCTCCCAAAGTAAACATATAAAATGAAAGCTATTCAGGTGAAGAGAAGATGGCATTAGAAAGAATAGGTTTAAAAGTGGACCAAATTGTGGTCTAAGCCAGGGGTTCTCAAACTTTTTCTCTCTGAGGCCCCCCTCGACATGCTATAAAAACTCCAGGGCCCAGTGGGGGCGGAGGGGCCTTGGGGCAGTGGCCTTTGGCATAGGCATTGTTTGACTTCTATTTTGGTGGGGGAAGGGGCCAGTGGGGCTCAAGCCATCTCCGCATGGCAGGGTCCAGGGAGGGAGTGCCATCTCCACCCCATGACTCACCCCAGCAGGCCACCCAGCCTGTCTCGGTTGGGGGAGGGGGGCGGGAGGCGTGCAACCAAAAATTATAACTCAGAGGTGGGGAGCTTAGCTCAAAAAGTTTAAAAATAGCTAATGGTGCAGCGGGGTAGCGGAGGCCGTGTGCAGGCAGGGGAGTAGCTCAGGGTGCAGGGAGGGGGGTACCTGGGGCTGTGTGTGGGCAGGGAGGTAGCTCGGGGTACAGGGACGGGGGTGGCTAGGGACTGTGTGTTGGCAGGGGAGTAGCTCAGGGTGTCCGGAGAGGGTATTAGGGGGCTGTGTGCTGGGATAACTACCCTGCGATCCCTGTTCCCCTGCCAGCCACGGAGCCGGGTCTCCCCACCCAGGGGGCTTTTACCGGCTGCCTTTGCGGGAGCAAAGGGGCCGGGAGCTGAGGAGCAGCTTCAACCTGGGGCACCAGCAGGAGACGAGGGAACGCTGCTGCTGTTAACTGCTCCATGGCACCAGCCACCTTCCGCCTGCGACCTGGCCATGGGTCGGGGAGAGGAGATGCAGGGTGGAGCTGCCCCCGGGACTGCCGTGATCTTGCACTGCAGTTGGGGGGTGGAGGGGGTAATGCCCTCCAGATCCCCAACTCTGCCCATGGGCTCAGGGCTTCTGCCCCACAGAGAGCACCAGGGCCAATTTCCTTCCCTGCAAGGTTCTTGGGGTGGCTCAGCATGTCTTGCTCCTTACATAGGGTTAGTAGTAAAACCTCAGTCTAACCCTATATGTGGGCCCCATCTTGAAATCTTTACTTAGAGACAGGTTCCGCCATCTTTATTCGTGTTAAATAGTCTGTTACTTGGCAACTAGTCAAGTAGTATTACTATTGGAATAAAGTTTGTAGAACTGGCCCTTTAATTTTACTCCATCCTTACTCAGGCGCAACTCCCACTAACTTCAGTGAGAGTTTTGTCTAAATAGGGACTGAGTAAATACTGAATAAGGACCTACAAATTTGGCTCTGTATTCATAAGTGACCCATAGTTTTGCATTTAATCAATTCTGCTTTAGCTGTAGCTCAAGATCATTTTAGAAAGTACAATTCACCTTAAGAAACAGACACAAGAGCAAGTGGCACAAGAGAAGGTTAAATTCAGAAAAAAACATTTATTGGAAGACATTAAGGGGCTTACCTTTCATCACACTTTACTGCAATTACGTTATCTGTCCCAATTCCAAGGACCGCTGCAGCTTTCTTTACTGAATAATGGCTCTTAAAATATATAAAAAAAAAAGTTTATAAGGGAGTTTTGTTAGATACATTGGTGTATACAAAGTACATACCATATATGGATGGCACCATTATTTTTTCTGCCCTAGAGAAATATTAAGTATGTTATGGTTTAGGTGTTGTGATGACACATAAGAGTATAATAATGGGCATGTTGAAATTTACCAAGAGTCCATCAAATCCTGCCTAACAGTGGTCAAAACCAGATGTTTCAAAAAGAGGCGTACCCCTCCCATAATGCTCCTAATTGTGCAATACTGTGCTAAGCTGTATAAGGAGTTTACTTCCTGATCCCATGTGGAGATAATTATTTGCCCTGATGACAGATAGTCTGTACATTTTAAAATCCTAGCTAGTGTCATTAGACTGAGCAACTATTCTCGGTAAGACAAAGAAAGCAAAAAAGCTTTAGGAATGTGTACAATATGCTTGAGATTATTTATTAGATTTATGGCAATTATGTTAATCAGGAAATTAGGAAATTCATGTGCTTATATGATCATTGATTATTTAAGGGCAGGTCTACACTACCCGCCTGAATCGGCGGGTAGAAATCGATCTCTCGGGGATCGAATTATCGCGTCTCGTTGGGACGCGACAATCGATCCCCGAATCGACGCTTCTATTCCACCAGCGGAGGTAGGAGTAAGCGCCGTCGACAGGGGAGCCGCGGAGGTCGATTTGCCGCCGTCCTCACAGCGGGGTAAGTCGGCTCCGATACATCGAATTCAACTATGCTATTCACGTAGCTGAATTTGCGTATCTTAAATCAACACCCCCCCCCCCCCCGCGTAGTGAGGACGTAGCCTAAGTTACGGGTTGCATGATAAATATATTTAATTACAGGGTAAATAGTGGGTTATTTTTGCACTATTTTGCATCCTGACCTCAAGTTTACTACTAAAAAGGAACCACAAATCTGCATCAACACACAACTACAATGATAAATAGCATTTGGAATTTCACATGTCCCATTTTTTGCATAATATTTCTGCATTATTAAATAAAGGTTTAAAAATAATCTAGATTGTCCTCTGTTAACATCCATGTAAGAGATTATTTTTATGAGAAAAATAAATTAGATTTTAAAAAACACTGAAAGCTCTACTGATTTCACTCTGTACCTCCACAGCAGCAGAGTGAACAACTTTTGCAACTGTGGAACATTTCACCGTGAAATAACACAAAGCCACACCTGAGTAACCAACATCAATATTCTGCTTTTACATTATGCCTCAGTTCCATAAGCAATGATGTAAATATAAATGTAGTTGAAGTTTCATACTGTGCATGTACAATGACAATATTCAAACTCTTATTTTTAAATTGTATGTATGCACATTTGTCTGCAGACTAATCAGGGAAGAGTAGGCACCTGAGGCCTGATCCATTGAGGTCCATGGAAACACTTCCATTGACATCAATCATCAGACCCCTAGAAAGTTTCACTTGGAAAAGTGCCACTGGTTTTGAGTTATACTGGGGGGGTGGGGTGTGTGGAGAATTCCAAGGGCCAGATTGTGACTTGTACAATGCACCTGTACAATAAGGGAGTAGGAAGGAGTGAACTTCTTCCAGATATCACCTGGGTGTGAAATCTGAACCTTGTGTATGCACATAGTGAATGGGTGCTGTTTGTCCAGTTACTTGCCCATCCTCACACCAAAAGCAGTGGGTTGGAATAGGTAAGGCCGTGGCTCCATCACCCCAAAGTGCCAGTGCAAGGAGTGTGATAACTTACTGCTGGTGCAGGTCAGCAGGAAATTACTATCCCTTCCTCTAAAGCTAGAGGATAACAGGGGAGGAACTGTGACTCAGAGATATATTTCTGAGTCACAATGGCTATGTCCACACTGCAATTAGATGCCCCCAACTGGCCCATATCAAATGACTAGGGCTTGAAGGGCTGTTTAATTGCAGTGTAGATATTTGGGCTCAGGCTGCAGCTCGAACTCTGGGACCCTCCCACCACACATGAGCCAGCTGGGGGGTTTTAATTGCTGTGTAGACATTCCCAGTGATTTCCAGGGCTAGTCCTGGTGCAGCTTACACCACGCCACTTACTCAGGGTTGTGCCTAAAGTCATAAGAGGGGATTTTCAAAAGAGCCTGTGTGACTTAGAACATAAAAACAAGCACTAGTGACTTGCAATGGGACAGGTGCTCCTAAATCATGTAGGCACTTTTGAAAATCTCACTCAAACTTTCTCTAGAAGTATTTCATTTTCAGCTAATTTATTTCAGTAGTCTGAATATTTAAATACTGATTTTCAAGATTCAGTACTGGATCTAGCAGAGACAAGCTATTGACTATAATTCTGTACTTACATGTTCAGAAACAAACAGTGAAATGTGTGGAAGTGCTGCCATGCCTTTGGTTTTAATCTCAGGAAACCGCTTATATCGAGCCACTAGAACACTGTAGAGGTTTGATATGGTCCCACCTAACAGCATGGAAGGGAAACAAATATTTCTATTTTGGTTTGAATAGCTTATTCCTACTGGGAATTTAAATTTTACATCATTGCATCATAGGGCCAGATTCTCAACTGGTATAAATTAGCATACCTCCATTGGCTTAATTTTGATTCCTTAATGACCCAACAATTTACAATTCACCAGCTGACTGCCCATTTTGACTGCAGGATATGTGTATAGAATATCCCAGTCAAATCTTGGCCACAGAATTTTCTCCCCACCATTTAATCCCTTGTGCACTTCTCCAAGCTTCCACTGATTTGATAAGATTTGCCATTGGGAGTCCCAGCTTGTTGGAACTCTTAAGGTTCGTGCTTGTCAGGCAAATTTAATTGCAAGTCTCCTTTTCTTTTCCCCAACCCACCATGTCCCAGTCCCTAACAGAAACCGAGGGAATTAAGGAGCTTGATTCAGAATTATCAAATTCTGGTTTCTGAGAGGTTCATTTCTTTCTCTATTCTTATTGTATCATTATACCAGAAGGTGCTTTCTGATAATTAGCTTGATGTAAAATTGAATTCTGAGAAGCTTTGTGGATTTTTATTCTGAGAAAGTTTTCATTGCAATAACCTTCTTCTTCTTTATCCTGTCATTTTTTTATTTACATGATTGCTATTAATAATATTTTGAAATTATAAATAATGTTTTAAATAATTTAAGCATATTATTGCAAACTGCAAAAAAGTTCAATTCAAGTTTGCTTTTAGATTAAAGGGAAGGTTCAAGTTGCTGCCTATTTTATTTTATTTAATTTAAGCTACTTTGCTGATCCCTAAAACAAACCTAGTGCAGTTTTCATACAGAGCCTGATCCAAAAGTGAGAGAACTTAATGGAAAGACTCTCACTGATTTGCTTGGGCTTCAGATCAGGCCCATAGCAAGGGTAATTTCCTGTCTACTTACCAGGAGAAAATATACCATCTGCTTCCATTTCTCCCCATCCAACCATTTCATGCATTTTCTTGAGAAGGATCTCCTCCATGACAACGAACACTGGAGCTATTTCATATGTAAACCTAAAATATGTTTTAAAAAAATAGCAACAGGCTGTTTTCAGAAATGTATTTCTATTACACAAAATAGGCACAAAAGGATTTGAGACAACTTGATTTAGGAGTGATATAAGGAGTGAGATTAGACTAGTGGCCTCCTTTCCTTTTTTTTCCCCCATTACCTTCTTCTTTCTCATCCCACATAATATCCGTTATCTGACTATACATTTAGAATGTGAAAATGTTCAGAGAGGATATGTTTATCTACCCTGAGATTGTACTTAAAAAGTATATACATTAGCCAGTTCTCCTCAAGTCTCTCATAAAAAAAGAAAGTTATTTTGCAAGTTACTATGGAGTAAAACTGAAATATCTATCATTTTACAGACCCATCTTTTCTACATTTGCCTTAAATCAGTGGGGAATGCCATATTTAAAGTTCTTCCCAAATTCTAGAAAGCAATATGCTGTGGGTGTTACTAAACACTCAGCATGTGCCATTCTGTAGCAATTGTGTTTTCCTGCTAAGCACAGAAGGATACTGTGATTACTGTAGATACCTGAGGTGGCGAAAGTAGACTCTTTAATTGTGCCCACTGAATCTAGAAATGGTGTTCTAGATTCTGTCTCACTTACATCTGTGTAACTGTTGACTTCACTGGATTTATCTGTTGTTTGCACTGGGATGGCCCTAAAAATCACAGCTCAGCTGATCAAAATAGTCCAACATTTCAGGGTCATTCCTCAAGTGAATTTTGCTTGAAACTATAACATGAGACAATGTTACACTGTCTGTTTATTACTACAGCACCTCTCAGGTGTGCTTTCTAATGTGCTGTCCTGGGCACTGAGTGAGGCAAAGCATTTAGAAGATTCCCAAAGAACCATGTATAGATGTAGAGCCACATCATGGCCCTATTAGATACTGGGGAGCTGCTGAGGTGGAGAGCTAAAGGAAGGTATTTGTAGATGGAGTTGGAGAAGGCGCTCAAACCAAAGTGACCAGATTGTGTGCAGACAGACAAGAAGCCAGTGTTACAAGAGCAGACAAAGAACTAGAGAGAGACATAAAGTCTGCTTATTACACACACACTGTCACCCTAATTCAAATATCTACATGTCTCCAAACCAATTTTAAAAGTCCATTCCCAAAACTTCCTAGTCACTCATGTGAGCATTTATATGGACTCTTAAAAATACAACGGAAAGGAGGAAGAGCTATCATTGACTAAATTTAGGAGTGATGCAGTGATTTTTATCTGGAAAAATGGAATTACCTACCAAGCTAAAAAAACCCCAAACACTATACTGTTTCCTGACTGACATATTAGTCATTCGCTTTGTGTGGCTAATACTGCTCTGTAATACAAGGGAAAGATATGAATGTTTACTAGGCAGTTACTGAATGAAGGTAACTATCAGAGCATGACATTATGACTGTATCATAGCAAATAAAAATTGAAGGTGTAGCTATTTTCTGTTCTCCCTTTGACTGAAACTACTTATAATTGTACTGCTTTCCAGACACATATTTTTATGTTCTATTCTTTCTTAGAATTGTATTTAGTTAAAAAATATGGTTATAGCTAATCTGGTGGTGTAGCTACACTATTCACTATAGACCTATTAGACCTCCAGCTAAAACAGAAACAATTTTGATTGAGCCAAAAAACTATACCAAGACAGCTCTTAAATTTAGTTCAAAATGTCCAGGTGAAAGACTATAATTTGCAGTAACCAGCCAGGATAATTTTACCAAACTACTCACAGCTGTCTATGCAGTTTCCACTCAAGCATCTCCATAAACACCCCAGCTTTGTTGTAATAGAAAACAATAGCAGGAATCTACTTTGGTTGAAAGAAATATGGGGCTTACATTTTCCAAAAAAACCCCACTAAACCTGCAGCCAGAGTTCTACATGCCTATTTTTAACATGTGCAATGCTCCGTGCATGAACAAGTTTGACTGAAGTACAAAAATTTAAGCTAAGGAATGTAAACTACATTTGCATGCCAGACTGTCAAAGTGACAAGCCAGTTAATAATACATTAGTGCTTGACTAGGCCCTGATCCAGCAAAACACTTAAGCACATATTTAACCACATAACTAGTACCCTTCTGGTTGGGCTACTCACATAGGTAACGTTAAGGAAAGGTAAGTGTTTTACTGGATTGTGTCCATAGTGTTTTTCCTAGGTAGATCTGAAAGTACTTTCCAAAGATGGATAAGCATTATCATCCCCATTTTTTAGACTATCAAATACATAAATTCTACTGTATGTGAATTAATATATCTGTAAGCTGAAAAGGGTTAAGATGTTACTGTACACTGACATTCTGCACACTTTCTCCAGCTAATCTTTCCTACGGGGTTATACAATGCATGTTTTTCTGAAATGTCTCCAAAGAGATGTGTTCCAATATTCTTGTGGATAGTAAAAATCTGCTAAGACATTTGAATTGGGAAATAGGGACAGAAATACAGTGTGGCTGAAAGCTGTTTAGGTGCAGCATTGTTCATCTCTGTGGACACTAGTCTCTGTTCCAGTGTCTTTAATAATGTTGTCCTTTTAGAAAAGAAAAGTTTGATTATTTTTCCCCATTACATTATAAACTGCACTGAGCGGCATCCCTTAGAATGTATGACTGGAAATTATGGATGTAAGATACTTGGTTTTAGGCACATGGAAGGTACATTGGCTAATTCTACCACCTCCATTCCTCCTTTCTAACCTCCCTACAGTCAGTCTCTATGAGGTGCTCCCCCCTTTGGCTTTGTGATGTCTTTTCAGTAAATACATGCATTTTATGGCTTAAACCTAGTACTTTTCAACTTCTCCTGCCTACCAAGACCACACAGTCTACTCCACATATTCTCCACAGATAAAGCATCTTCAATAATCCCCTCAAGGCCTCTGCTTCCACCTCCCATTCTCAAAAATGAGCTGAACAAAACTTTTTTGTCAAAACTTTTTTTTAACATGAAAAATGATTATTCAAACTAAATTAATTTTCATTTTGGTCCAAATTTTTGTAAAAAGAAATAGAAACTGATTTTTTTTATATGCTGAAAACTGGTGGTGTTTTTTTAAACCAAAATAGTTTTTTAACAGATTTTTATTTGGGGGAAATGATTTTTTGTTGAAAAAAAACTAAACTTCCTCCATCCACAGAAAATTTGTGGGGCAGGGGATAGAATTTTTCAAAATTAATTGTGGAAAATATATATATATTTCAGTCAACTCCACTAGATCCTTTATCCCTTCCAGGAAGCATCCAGTTCTCGAATTCACTTTCTTAGCCAAGTCTCTCACTCTCTCTTTCTCTCTCTGCCTTTCCTTATCTCAAACACCCGCCCTTAATCATTTACACCCCTTGCAGAGTAATATACAAAATTCTTACTAGGATTATTAAATGCTATCAACAAAATTAAAACAAATTAGAGTTTTAAAAGTTCAGTATAATTGTTACAAAGTCTTATTTTACTGGAAAACATGTGGCCAAATCTCCAAGATGAAAGTCTTGAAAGTATATGGATCAAATGTTCCAAAAATCACTTCTTAGTTTGCAGCTGCAACTTGATGCACTAAAAGTTTTGTCCATGCAGTTTTTCCACTCCCAACATTTAGCATGCTCAATCCTTGTATTTGCATTTATAAATCAGGGAGTTGAGCATCTAATTACCCATGATGCATGTGCCAATTTAAGGTTTTGTGTTCACTAAGATGTCTTGGATGTATCAAAAGTATTTGAGGGTGCAGAATTGCACATGCCAATCCTGAAGTCTGGTCTGAGGTTCCTTTGAAAATATGGCAGCATGTGCCAAAATGTTCATTTTGGCCATTCAGTCCTACAAGTTTCACAAAAAAAGGAAGATTTTGCTGTGTTATGGTTATGCTGAACATTTTGCATATACTTAATTTCTTTGTGTTTTATTTCAGAAATTCTTCTAGTGAGAATCTGAGAGCTCTGAAATTTTGTTATATTTTATGTTTAATTATAATAGAATCAATCAGCTTTTAGTTGCGGTTGGGATTTCCTGGGAACACCTCTGGTAGAGGCTGTGGCAGAGAATCAGTTCATCCTTTGGTTGACCTAGCCATGTTCTCTCCTCAGCAGTCATTTTGGGGCTATATCGGTCAGCTATGAGCTCCCTAGTGGAGAAGGGTGCAGTCTGTCTCCTGCAGTCCCTCTCTGGGAATTTTCCAACATCAGGGGCCTTACACCCTTGGTCACATGGATGTAACTTGGGACTGAATCTAGTCCTGTAACATAAACAGGGATGTTAGTGATTTTGAGTTCCCATTGTTCGGTGCTGATGTGTTTTTCAAGTGAACCCTGTTATTCCCTCTACTCAGTACATCTGTGTATGTTTTGCCCCAAAATAAACCTGGATCATTATTAGCTGCTCTTAAGTTAAATTAATTGGCTCATAGTTTTAAGACTGCTGTCCGGAGTATGTTCTACTTGAAAACAACCAGTGAGTTTACATCCAGTGCAGGCTCCTTAACAGCCATTGTCACTTTGCTGTACATCATGGTTTATCTACCTCAGTTGTCTGTAGTGCACAGATTCCTGCTACCTAGCCAACACTATTTATGCAAGCATTCACGCATTTGTTTAAAAAATGGGAAGTCTGTGCTTGCTTGTTTTCAGATAGGTACTTTGCATTCTAGAAAAGTAGTAAAAAGTGGCTGGCTTTTGTTAGTATTTAACTTGTAACCAAAGACTGGGATTTACAGTACATACATGTTTGTATTTGCAGTAGCTGACAGCCATTCACCAGCTAGTCCAACAATGTCAAGGCCACTGGAGAGTTGGTTGAAGTAGCGAGGATGTCCTAAAATGAAATAAAAATAAACCAGAATCTGTGTAAGAGATAGAAATACATTGTTCTTCAGCTCAGTCCCCAGTTAACTTGTGTTGATAAGGACAGTGAAATCAGTATGGAGAATAAGAAAGTGTGTCTCTTTATGCTAATGTTGGGGAAAGAAGCCTTCCTTAAAAATGGGTATGAAGTAAAACCTAGGACATTCAAGTCTTTATTGAGCAAATTAATTAAACTACATTTTCCAATTAAGTAGCTTACTTTCTACTAACACCAGAATTCAAATCATTCAAGACAACTGGTCCCTTATATTGGAATGTGGGTAACATTTTCAAAAGCATTTAGGTCAATAAGATTTATGTGCTTTAGAGCATTTTTCCATTTGTGATCAAAACCCTTTTACTATTCTGAACCAACTGTCTCTAAATCTAAGGATATTTTTGAACCCAATGTGCTATCCCTTAAACCTTTGTACATGCCAAGTCAATTCACATCTAAAAAGGCGTTAAAAATAAATATACACAGTTGGAAAAATTGTCTAAATATTTTAGAAACCTCCCTAGTGTCATGCACTGCAAAGGGGAAAGAGAACAGAAAAACAAACAAAAATACTCAGCCCTATCTAAAATGTTGTCAGTTCCTGTACATAACCCTCTTTAATGAATAATTACATTAAATTATTTAAATAAAGAATTACATTAGTGAATAATTCATGAAAGTGTTAACTGGTTCTCTTGAGGAAGTGAATTCTCACCCCTTGTTTCTTACTGTATCAAAACAAGTTGAGAGCAGAACAATACGCACACCGCACTGGAAATACAGGATAAGGAAAAAAATATTTAACGAGTTATATGAATCTGGCAAAATGAAGAGTCCTCGACAAATTGATTCCAGTATGGAGAAATGTCAGATCCCTAAACAATGATATATATGCCTGTGAAGATATGAGACAGATACATTTTTGCTGTGAGGGACACTACGTTACCTGTTTTAACTCCATATTTTAAGGTATCCCTACAGTCAACAAGTATCTGTTCCAAAGGCTCTGGCTGATCACGCAGCTCCAAGCTGAACCCTTCCAAGCCTTCCAGAAGCTGATGGGGGTGATGAAAGTCCAGAACTTTACTCTTCCCATCATAGGTTTTTTTAATATAATTCAGGAGAATTTCTACCACTTCAAGCAGGAACTGGTCTGTGAATTCCTCACCATTCCTAGTAGGCAACAAGTCTAGGAAGAAATCAAGGGAACATCAGTGTAATGTTAACAAGTACTCAGGAGTCAGGTTGGTTGGAGACAAGACACACTGCTTTTATTGACAAATGCTCTGTTCAGTCTCACCCTGCACAGGCTTCTGGGAATATCCAGTTTCCACTGAACATGTTCAGAAGTGTACTCTATTTGCTTCCATCGTTGTAACACGTTGTGGTGTTCAGTGAGCATTCAGACCCAGATCCTCCAAGGTATTTAAGAGCCTTATTGCCAATGGAAGTCTTAACTGTTCATTTTGAGGAAGTGAATCCTCACCGCACTGGAAAATCAGTGGGAGTTAAGCTCCTAAATTCCTTTGAGGATGTGGGCTTAAGTGCATAAGGTGCTTGGAAAAGATCTGCTTTATTCGGTTACCAGTTCCAACCGACTGTGCATAGCAACAACAACATGAACTTCTGCAGCGTCCCACCCAGACTCTTTTTCTAGGAAGCTCAGCCCTTAAAGGCACAGTCCCCATTACCATATTACTTATCCCTACTATTATCATGTAAGGGCTTAGCACGTTAACCCTCTTGTAGCATTCACGATAAGTTGCACTTCTGTAGCACCTTTCATGTGTGGAGCTCAGAACATAGATGCAGATAGTGGGGAAACAGACATTTTGCTCAGTGACCCAACTCTCTAACAGGGTGTTGAAGGGCCAGTTCAGACTGGAAGAGGCTAGAAGGGCAGGGATAATTTCCTACTGGTACAGAAAGGATATTTACTATGCTACTGTTTTCAGTTTGATTCTCAGATCCTGAAGACCACAGCTCCCTCTCAGTCTACTAGTGACAATGCAATTGATAGGATCAACATTTCACTCATCCTCTTCCCACTAGAAAGGAGGGGCAAGATCATCCATAAATCCTTGGGTCTCTGCCTCACCACCATGATGAAAATACCCTTTGAATCCATTCCCTTGTACTCAGTGGCCTGCGAAGTAGGAAGAGAGAAACTCCTAGGTCTTCAATGAGCATGGGCAAAAATCCTAATGGCTTAGCTACCCCTCCTCTGGTCTATGGGTACGGGCTACAGGAACCCTTGGTTCCTCCTCAGGGTGCATGTGTGTGTGGTAGGGTTGCCAGGCATCTAGTTTTCAACCGGAACACCCGGTCGAAAAGTGACCCTGGCGGCTCCGGTCAGCACCACCAATCGGGCTGTTAAAAGTCCAGTCGGCAGTGCTGCGGGTCTAAAGAAGGCTAGTCCCTACCTGTCCTGGCACCACGCGCTGCCCCCGGCCTGAGCACTGGCTCTGTACTCCCATTGGCCAGCAACCACGGCCAATGGGAGCTGGGGGCGGGGCGGTGCCTGCGGGCGAGAACAGTGCACGGAGTGTCCTGGCCCCCCCGCCTAGGAGCCAGACCTGCTGGCAACTTCCAGGGCCCAGCACAGAGTCAGGATAGGCAGGGAGCCTGCCTTAGCCCCGCTGTGCCGTTGACCGGGAGCTGCCCGAGGTAAACTCATGCCCCAACACAGAGCCCCAACCCGCTGCCCCAGCCCTGAGCCCCCCCAAACTCAGAGCCCCCTCCTGCACCCCAAACCCCTCATCCCCAGCCCCACCCCAGAGCCTGCACCCCCAGCACAGAGCCCGTACCCCCTCCTGCATCCCAACCTTGCTCTCCGAATGCCTCGGCCCCACCCTCAGCCTGGACCCACCTCCTGCACCCCAACCCCCTCATCCCCATCCCCACCCCAGAATCCACACCCTCAACCCTGTGCCTCAACCCACAGCCCCCTCCCACACTCTGAATCCCTTGGCCCCACCCCCGAGCCTGGAGCCCCTTCCTGCACTCCAAACCTCTCATCCCCAGCTCCACCTGGAGCCCTCACCCCCTCCTGCACCCCAACTTCCTGCCCCAGCCTGGAGCCCCCTCCTGCACCCTGAACCCCTCATTTCTGGCCCCACCCCAGAGTCTGTATCCCTAGTTAGAGCCCTAACCCCCTCCCACACCCAAACCTCCTGCCCCAGCCCCGTGAAAGTGAGTGAGGGTGGGGGAGAGCGAGCCACCGAGGGAGGGGGAGTGATTAGGGGGGCGAGCCTAGGGGAAGGGGTGGGTGGGGTGGGTCTCGGGGAAGGGGAGGGCTAGGGTGTTCAGCTTTGAGCGATTAGAAAGTTGGCAAACCTAGTGTGTATGTGGGGGGAAATTGCTGGTTCTTGGCCTATCAATCTATGGAGGGTGGGAAAAAAAGTGGGGGGACTTCTACTACCAGTTTTGCCTGCTGGCTTTATTTAGGAGATTTGTTACCAGATTTATGAAGATTAGAGAGAATGAGGAGTAGAGAGGGAGAGATTGGGAACAGAGAAAAGAGGCCACTTCATCTTCATTGTCCTCCATCTTTCTCCATTGGTCATATAAAATGTGGTCATCAAGCTGAACCATGACACATCTCCACAACAGGCTGTTTAGAAACAGGGAATCTTCCCAAGAGAAACACCAGACAGAATTTGTTGAAAACAAAAGGAACAATTATAGAAAGGGTTGGTTGTTCTGTTGTTTTGTTTTTTTATGTCACACTTACCCGATGCATAGATATTTGAAAAATTAGCCACAAGGATCTCAGCATTAGTGTCCTTTTCCTTCTCTTCACTTTCTCCCTGAAAGCTAGAGATATGTTTCTCTCTCAGCTGGGAAGGTTCAAGATGGACCCGTTCATCTGGGAAAATGCCACCAGATTGAAAAAAGAAAATGGCTTTAAATGATTATTTGCAAGATAGGAATTTCCAGACCAGATCAGACGATAGTCCATCCACTAGTCCAGTATTCAGTCTGTGACAGTTGCCAGAGTCACAGTTCCAGGGTAACTGCACCTGTATCCCCACTCCAAGGTCCACTCAAGGAGTGTCTAGTCAGTCATCATCAGCCCAGTAGGGGCCCCAGTAGGGGCCCTAGTAGGCCAAAGTCTTTCCAACTCTACTGCAAGGCCTAGGGCCTCCTATTTGACAGAATATCCTGTCTATTTACTGGATCAGAAAGAAGACCCTAAGTAAGTTTAAATGCAGCCTTTTTGTATCATAAGCCCTTTCTTTGTCTGTTGATCTCTGGAAAACCCAGTTTGAACAAGCATACACGAGCCTTCCTAGGGGGTGGTACTTCTTTGAAGAATTAGCAAATTGAGTAATTCACCTTAATCTCCCTCACCCCCCCACACACTGTTTTTGGTTCCTGCCGGAATTGTGATAACCCTTTCCCACCCAAGAGTTACATACAATGCCTGGCCCACAATGATACATAAACCATTCATAAACTTGTATTGGCTTGCAATATCTGGCACAGCCATTACCAGGTGCTTCAGAGGAAAGTACAAGAAGCCCAGAGAGGAAGTTTCCTCCTACAATAATCTCCATCAAATAGTGACTGGATTATTCTCTGAAACATTTATCCCGTATATTTTATGCTATCTAATAAAACTGGATTTTCTTGTTATCCTTATAAATGTCTAATCCTTTTCTGAACCCCACTAAGCCCTTGGGTTCAATAATATCTGATGACAAGGAGTTCCATGGGTCCCTTTACAAGTCTCTTTAAATCCCTCTTTCCACCATTCCCCTGTGTGATTTATCTGTGCCCCTATGTATATATTGTTCTGCCTATCTACTGTCAAGGATGGCACATTAACATAGAGCTTTACTCTTTCTAATACATATAGAATAGAGGAGGACACCCTTCCAAATCACCCTGGCTGCTTATCTTTTGGGGCCGACTTTGATACAATGGGATGGCTTGTTGGGATAATGTGCTAATCAACGTGAGAAATGATCAAAATGTGGCCTCTAGCTATTTACCTACTATTTTTTTAAACATTTAACAAACATTTAACTTCCTTTGACAAACGGTTCATACAGCCCTTCAAACTATTACTTCTGGTCACCATAATTTCAAATTCTGACAGATGCCTACCTAACATATTTCCCATATTCCTGAGGTTTTCCTAAAGGAATCTCTAAAAGGCATTTCCAAAGTATCTAAATCCTTACGATGCATCCCATGGGTAAGATTCATATCAGGAGATCTGCCAGTGCAAGCCAAACAAAATAGTTGACTTCTGAAGGAATTTGCCTTGGGGAAAGAAAGGAGCCCCACACGATTTAACTGGTTCTCTGACTATAAAGCTAACTTTTCTTTTGACTTCTGCCTGCACACACTCTGGAAAGAATCTGGACTTGGAGATGGATTTTAAAATCTGTTTGCCAATGAAGTGTGTCACAAGAGTTACTTTGACACATTTAACATCTTACTCAGGTAAATTGCCACCACAGCTTGACAACTTTGGGTGGACATGGCTGTAGCATAAGTAACAATTGTCACTGGGCTAAGGCACTTATTTAATTTTTTTTAAAGTACAAAAGCTAAATCCTAGACTCTGTTTCATTATCACATTGAGCTAATGCTTAAAACAGCTATCCAAAGAGGCAATTAAATTAGAACAAACCTTATATTCATCAGATAGCCATCTGTTTAGTTTAATAAAAGGAGGTGCTTTCCTATTTTGGTTGTTGGATGGAAATGACTGATTTATCTAGGCTTTTATTAAATTAATTTTCTTTTATGTGATTTTGGGTTAATCATTGGGGGGAGCACAAAATACAAGGATCCATGTTTTGGGGTTTTTTTAAGATGGAAATAATTGAAGCAAATACGCCTTCTTTTCTCTCATTCCCCTAGCGCAGTATGGTAGAGGCACAATGGGCACCACAGCTCTTGCTCACAGATGTTGGATCTCCTTTGCTCTCAGTGTTCTCTGGTTATGTGTTTCAAACAACGACATTAATACTAATAATCAGACATTTGCTTAAGCAGAACAGCAAAATCAAGGCAAGAAATACAACTTTGAAATGCTGTTGTTTACATGCAAAAAGAGGTCAACAGGTGTAGTCCTTGAAACCCATACACACGGTGTCCCTAAAATGGATATGGGAATTTCCTCCACTCACAAAGGCAATACAGAATGGTCATTGGGACTACAGGGAACAAATTAATATGAGCTGGACTGCACATAGTCACTGACTGGACAATCATCAGACAGTAATTTACAGTCATGCTGGAGGGAATTTTTAATTCTTGTTTTTCCTTTTCAGTTCATAAGCAGACTCCCGTTACTATTTTAATTCCGTGTTTCGTAATTAAACAAAGAAATTTACTTGCATCAAATACAGTTATAAGACTTGATATTTGAACAACAGCTTCTAATTTTGCAGTGCTGTTTTGCAGGCACAAATAACAGTCACATGTCTAACTGCACTATTGTGCCTAAAATTAGATAGTACCAGGTAAACAGCTAACAATTTAAGTGTTCAAAATGCACCTGCAAAACTGAAGGCTGGGATGAGGCCTCTATTAAGGTTGTGCCCAATACTGTACTCCTTACTCCGTTACTACCAATGCCTTATGATGTCAAAGGGGGTTTTACCTGAGTGAAGACTCATAAAATATAAACCTATCTGTATTTTGTTGAGTATTTTTTCACTTAAACCACAGCCTAAAGCCTAAAAGTAGCAGACATAATTTTACTTATATAATTGACTGCTAAGTAACTATGCAGTGTTATTCTAGCCACGTCAATCCCAGGATATTAGTGAGACAAGGTCGATGAGGTAATGTCTTTTATTGGACCAACATCTGTTGGTGTGAGAGACAAGCTTTTGAGCTTACACAGAGCTCTTCAGGTCTGGAAAACTTACTCGGAGTGCTATAGATAAATACAAGCTGGAACAGATAGTTTAGCGTAAGTAATTATGCTTCACATTTCAAGGTGAAGTTGGCATAATTAAACCACTCCCAACAAGCAGCGGTAGCTATATCAGCGAGAGAGCATGTTCCGCCAACATAGAGCTCTCCACACCAGCACTTCTGTTTGTGAAGCTTATGTCAGTCAGGGGTGTGTTTTTTTCACATCCCTGACCGACAAATGTTTTACCAACAAAAGTGCTGGTGTAGACATAGCCTCCGTTTCCAGGACCTAAAGTTGAGCTCAGTATAATCTCAAAAGCCTCTCTCTCTTGCCAACTGAAGCTGTTCCAATGAAACATATTACCTCACCCACCTTGTCTTGCTAAGTAACTACAAAGATAACATCTTTTCCAGTGGGTGTCTAACAACGTGCCAATTTTACTTATGATGGAAATGCACCAACTGTTCTAGTTAAACTAAATTAAGTATTAGCAATTATATAACTTCAATATCTGTAGTATTCCCTTGATAATTCCTATGCGTACAATATTTTAGGTGATACCAGGACTCCAATAATTGCAGAATTTGCAGTGTTCAAACAGCAAATATTAGACATAATAAGAAAACAGCATGTGAATTTTCAGTCTGAATAACTGTTTCAACACTGCTAAAATCAAATCTTCATTTTAACTTAATTGAATAATATAACACCCTCTTGTTTTTCTGTTTATACTCTTGTAGAATGATAAAAGGCCACTGTGTTCTGTTACTGAATCCTCCACAGGACTCAACTGTTCTCTCTAATGAATAAGAAAATATTAATGGGATTCCATTAGCTTTAAACTATGACTGTTCTCTTGACACAAGTCAAAGCAAAGCAGTTCAAAAGTCTGATCCATTCGCTTTTCTGTGTTTAACCAAATAGCTCTCCATCATTTATACCAACATTGGGGAAACGACTGTCTTTTTGTTTTGGTAATAGAGGATTAAGCTTTATATATTCTGTATGTATTTTGAGAAGATAGCTTTCTTCTTATACCCATCTTATGAGTTCACAGAAGCTACTCCCAATTTGAACTGGTGCAAATGACACCAGAATCAGTTGCAGCAACTTTGACTCTGAATTTACGGGATATTTTCTCAGTGCATATTTTGAATGTGATCATTAGTGTGGAATGGGCTGCTGTAGGGCATGATCTTCAGAAACACTCCTGATTTTTTCTTTTAAATATGATTAACAGCTAGACAACTAAAGAGAATGAATGTCAGGAGAGAAAGCAAAGATGCAGAGTATAAGCAGAGACTTAACGCTGATTTATTCTCTTCTATAAGCAGTAAAGTTTAACATCCTAATGAACTGAACGCTACTTTGGGAAAGAGTGGTGGAAATTTGTTTGGTTTTACACTGTTTTGCCTCAACATACCAAGCATGTAATAGTTTTACAAAAAACACCTCTCATTTTTACTATCCTTTCTTCAGACACAAAGACACTGCTAGTTACCAGCTTGCCCCTTCTCCCCGTTTTTTGGCATGAACAAGTAATATATCAAACTCTATCACCAAAATGTAATCATCCCTCTTCTACATTCTCTTCTTCCTCATCATTTCATTATATCACCTCAGACAGCTATAAATCAGACAATTAAAGGCATGATTCTAACTCACTGAAGTCAGCTGGAGTCTTAACGTTGATCACTAAGGGGTATGAAACAGACCCATATTTGTATTCTTTCCCAGGGCAGGCTATGCAGGGATAGTTCCATATCCCTGTGTTTAGTTAAAGTCATATCAAAGACCGTCTCACTTTTTAAAATTGGTTACATAAACAAACTTTATTCTGATTTTTAAAATTTATATATATAATTTCATATGAAGCCTTTCAGTGAAGAGATTATTTAATGTCATCTTTGAACTTACTTGTCTTGTTAGCACCTGTCCTGAAATCCATGTCTATGCTTCTCTGAAGAACAGCACAGCACAGGAAAATGCCCTGAGTAATAAAAAGTACAATTTCACAAAAAAACAACAACAAAATAAAACAAAAGCTTGTGTTCATCAAGCCTATGTGCAGCTGAACTGATTTGTCACAGATACAGATTTATCTAGTGTTTATATTCTTTCTTTCTATTGCTCAGAGTTTTTGGGCGTTCCCACTAGTTAAACTAAATGGGAGGGGAGGTATGATTTTTTTTCTCTCTATTTTTTTTTTTTTAAGTGGCTAGCACCAGTTTGTTTTTAAAGCAATAACCACCTTTTTCAAGGCTTCCTTAGAAACCTCTAATATAATTAAAGTAGTTTGTATGCCTACCAAAATTTCCCTTTAACATTTTCAACTACTTTGTGTATCTGTGGTCCAATCTTGAAAGGTGCTAAGTACCCTTAGCTTCCATTGACTTCAATAGGAATCAAGGGTGCTCAGGAACTTGTAGAATCAATTCCTTGCTCTGCTGGACTTATGCGACTCTCTCATTGATTTTGCTGTGTGTGGGGGAAGAGAAACAGAAGCAATGTGTGTGCAGTCCAGTACTAGAGCTGGAGTATTGAAGATGGAATCTTTTTTTTTTTTTTTTAATTTTCACCTGAAAATGCTAACCTGTTACTCAGATGTGACCCTTCTCACCAACCATTTGCACTTCTTCCTTGTGGTTTCCTCTTTCTTCAACTCAAAAGCTTAGAGCATGAGTTTCTCTTTTAAAATGAAGCAGAGAAAGACAGGACTTACTATTCACCTTATTTGAAAGTGCTCTTGGTGCTTTGAAAAGCCTTTAATCTGACATAATTGAGAGCTTAAATCTTGCATTAATCTAATCAACCCCACCCCATTTTACTTACCCGTAAACTTGTGAAACTGTGATGAAACTGTCTCTCCTTAGTCTTCTCTCTGGCTAGCCACTTTCTCTTCTTGCCAGGATAGAACTTCTCTGAGGACAAGCTGCCTGCTTAATTGGGAATGGGGGGTGGTTTTTGTAGGGTATAACTCTGCATGCTGGTAGAGATTTGTACCACAATGAGTCCTGCAGCAGAGGGACTCTATCATCAGGTGGTGGAGGTAAACGGGTCTCCAAGTTTGGAGGCTCCAAAACTGACAACAGATTTGATGCAGAGGGAGAAGAGTTGATGCATGCTAAGGCTGCAGAACCAAAGTCTCTTCCCCTGACTTTCTGCTTTATTGGAAACTGAGACTCAACTTCTGGTAGGTGGAGCCTATGTTGAGACCACTAACTGAACGGTTGCAGGCAGGCCGTTTAAATAATAAAATAAAACATTTTTTTAAAAATGAAAAATCCTGGAGTTGTCCATCCCAGAGCAGAACCCATCTACTATCTCTCATGATTCTACATGTGACTCTCTTGTCATTGTCATGGTGGATTGTCCAGGCAATTGTGGATATTAGTAATGTACAGGGCCGGCTCCAGGCACCAGCTGAGCAAGCTGGTGCTTGGGGCGGCAGATTGTTCGAGGCGGCATTCTGCCCAATCCTAGGGCGGCCCGGCCGCTTTTTTGTTGTTGTTGTTGTTCCGCTCCGGCCGCCCTGTATGGGGCGATGGCGCGGAGAACTAGAGCGCCCTGTAGGGCAGTCCTCTTCCTTCCCTCCCCGCCGACCGGAGCGGAGCCCTCGCGGCAGACGGCTGGAGGCGGCGCAGCGGGAGGGGCCACGTGGCAGCGCCCCTGCTGTAGCCCTGGCCGCCCCCTTCTCTCTCTCGCCCGCCCACTCAGTGTTTTTGAAATTGGGGGGCCTGATCCAAAAGGGATTTGAAGGGGGGGGTTGCAAGGTTATTTTAGGGGGGTCACAGTATTGCCATCCTTACTTCTGTGCTGCCATCAGAGCTGGGCGGCCGGCCAACAGCCACCGCTCTCTGCCAGGTGCCCAGATCTGAAGGCAGCGCCCCGCCAGCAGCAGTGCTGACGTAAGGGTGGCAATACCATACCATGCCACCCTTACTTCTGAGCTGCTGCCTTCAGAGATGGGCAGCTGGAGAGTGGCAGCTGCTGACCGAGGGCCCAGTTCTGAAGGCAGCAGCGCAGAAGTAAAAGTGGCCATACCATGCCATGCCATCCTTACTTCTGCACTGCTGCTGGTGGCGGCTCTGCCTTCAGAGCTGGGCTCCCGGCCAGCAGCCACCACTCTCCAACCTCCCAGCTCTGAAGGCAGAGCCACCGCCAGCAACAGGGCAGAAATAAGGGTAGCCATACCACAACCCTCCATACCATAACCTTGCGACCCCTCCTCCAACTCCTTTTTGGGTCAGGATCCCTACAATTACAACACCATGAAATTTCAGATTTTAATATCTGAAATCATGAAATTTATGATTTTTAAAATCCTATGACTGTGAAATTGACCAAAATGGACCGTGAATTTGGTAGGGCCTACTAATGTATGATGATAGACTTCTTCAGTTATTACCTTATGAATGCTTGTTCCAATACTGGTGAGCGAGACTCAAGGACTGCCCATGAATGGCCAGGGCAGTCTCATTACTGGCTTTATTTAACTCCATTCTGTTGAGCCTGTACACCTGCTGTACTTGCTTATATCAGCTATATGTAAGAATATAACAAGTGGGATTAAGGGCGTTTCATATACTCTATTTTCTAAGTTTGGCTGGCAGGCAGCTATTTCTATTGCCTCAGACGGACATCCACTAATTCACAGGAAGCTGCTAGACATTCTAGTTCAGTATAATGGTATACCACATTTTTTCATTATTGCTGAAATATCTTCCACAGACAATATAATGGTCAAAGTTCATATTTATTAGGTTTGATGTCTTTGAGAGGCGCTTTTGTTCTGTCATAGTCTCTGTTGTTTCCTGTATTGGGCAGTGTCTTTAACACAGTGGAACCTCAGAGTTATGAACACCAGATTTATGAACTGACCAGACAACCACACACCTCATTTGGAACTGGAAGTACGCAATCAGGCAGCAGTAGAAACAAACAAACAAATAAAAAGGCAAATGCAGTACAGTATTCTGTTAAACAAAAACTATTAGAAAAATAAAGGGAAAGTTTTTTTTAAAAAATGACAAGGTAAGGAAACTGTTTCTGTGTTTTGTTTAATTACAATTAAGATGGTTAAAAGCAGCATTTTTCTTCTGCAAAGTAAAGTTTCAAAGCTGTATTAAGTCAATTTTCAGCTCTAAACTTTAGAAAGAACCACCATAATGTTTTGTTCTGAGTTATCAACATTTCAGATTTACGAACCACCTCTATTCCTGAGGCGTTCATGACTCTGATGTTCTACTGTATGTAGTATCTTTTCCCAGCAAAGTATAAAAGGATAGCATGCCCTTGTGGAAGGGTTCATTTTATTTCATCATTACAGATAAGTGTAACTAATCATACTAGCTAATGCTGGCCCAAGGATAGAGTTGGAATCGTGCAGAACACATTTGCGAATTTGTGGTTTGGTGACTGCTCAAAGTAGAGTGTGTTGGGGGTTTGGGGTTTTTTGCTTGTTTGTTTTTTGCTATGCTGAAGTGATCTCTTTGTTGCAAATTGCTGGCACTATTATGATGGGTCCCGCACTTTCTCCTCTTGTGGGGGGGGGGGGTTACAGGGTGCCGTTTCTCGCCCCTGATCTGGGGTATCAGCTGTCCCACTAGTGTCCCAGAGAAGGGAAGTGGAGAGGGAGGGACCCGGGCCCGCCCTCTACTCTGGGTCCCAGCCGAGGGGCCCTAGGGATAGCGGCAAACAACTTGAACTAGCGATTCTTTCCCCTGGTCCACTTCCCTTTCTGGCCCTTCAGCTTGTGGGGGCTTCCTGCCCTCTCTCCACCTGGGACAAGTTTCTCCCAACCCCTTGTCACTGTGGAGTCCCTCTGCTCTGCACAAGCCGGGTTTTCCTTTACCTAGGGTCTTGGTCTTCTGGCCCGCCACAGCACTTCTCCAAACTGCTCTTCTCCAAACTGCTCTCTGCTCCAACACCAAACCACTCTGCTTCAATTCCTCCAAACTGCTCTCTTCCAAACTGCTCTCTGCTCCAACACCAAACCACTCTGCTTCAACTCCTTTTTTTTTCTGTCTGATTGAAGCTGGGGGTTTTTATCAGGTGACTGGCTTTGGGTGCTCTAATTGGCTTCAGGTGCTCTAATTAATCTATAGCAACCTCTCTTCCCTCTACAGGGATTAAGGCTCTCATCATCCTGGGGCTTACATATCTCCCCTCTATCACTCTCCTGCTGCCCTCTGGCCATGCTGTATCACATATTCCACACCCCTCCCCCCCCACTCAACACCATGGGGTTGGGTTACTTGGGACGAGAGGCAGTGCTGTCGTGACAGGCTATCAGCATTGCCGTGCTGGCTTCCGGCCCTATGCTGTACCTGGAAATTGAAGGGTTGTAGGGATAGGAACCATCTAGTCACTCTCGCATTATTCTCCTTGTTTCTGTACATCCACTGGAGCGGGGTGTGGTCTGTCACGAGGGTAAACCGCCACCCCAGTAGGTAGTAGCGGAGAGTCTCCATGGCCCATTTTACCGCCAGACGTTCCTTTTCAACGACGGCATAATTTTGTTCCCTGGGGAGGAGTTTCTGGCTGAGGTACAGGATCAGGTGTTCCTCCACCTCTATCATTTGCGAAAGGACGGCTCCTAGCTCTACCTCCAAGGCATCTGTTTGTAGGACGAATTCCTTCTCGAAGACTGGGGCTATGAGTACTGGATGACAGCAAAGGGCTGTCCTTAAGTCTCCGAATGCTCCTTCTGCCGCATCAGTCCACTTTACTAACTCAGGTCCCCGAGCTTTTATCAGGTCCGTCAATGGCCCTGCTCTTGTGGCGAAATGAGGGATGAATCTCCGATAGTACCCTACTATCCCTAGAAATGCTCTAACCTGCTTTTTGTGGACCAGTCGAGGCCAACCCTGTATTGCCTCCACTTTGTTCCATTGGGGTTTCACCATGCCTCTCCCTACTACATACCCGAGGTATTTGGCCTCAGCTAGCCCTATCACACACTTGGGAGGGTTGGCAGTGAGGCCGGCCTTCCGAAGGGCATCTAGCACCGCTTCTTCTTTTCCTAGGTGCGTTTCCCAGTCAGGGCTATGGATGACTATGTCGTCTAAATAGGCGGCTGCATACTTGGCATGGGGTCACAGCAATTTGTCCATAAGTCGTTGGAATGTTGCAGGGGCCCCATGGAGTCCGAAAGGGAGGACAATGTATTGGAACAGGCCATCGGGTGTAGAGAAGGCAGTCTTCTCCTTGGCATCCTTGGCCAGGGGAATTTGCCCCTTTGGTCAGGTCTAAGGTGGTTAGGGATCGGGCCTTGCCTAACTGATCAACTAGCTCGTTGATGCGTGGTATCAGATAAGCATCAAATTGGGATACTACATTCAACTTCCGGAAGTCGTTGCAAAACCTCAGGGTGCCATCAGGCTTGGGGACTGGGACGATAGGGCTGGACCACTGGCTATGGGATTCTTCAATAACCTTGAGTTCCAGCATTTTCTTCATTTCCGTCCTAATTTCTTCCCTTTTAGCTTCCGGTATTCGGTATGGTCTTATCGTCACCCTCACTCTGGGACTGCTGACAATATGATGTCGGGCCAGTGTTGTATGGCCCGGGTGTGTACAGAACACGTCTTGGTTCTGTTGGATCACATCAATGACTTCTGTTCGTTGTTCTGGGGTTAATTCGGGGGATATCAAGATGCAAGTGTATGATAAAGGGAAGCTGAAAATGACATGTTCTGCTTTTTAGATATTTCTCCACAGTGAGACTGCTTGATTATGAACATCTCTGAGCAAACAGGATATTTAGGTATTGCAGAATAAGTATTAATGACTATGCTATGCTTATGGTTACATGAAAAATAAACCTGGTGGGAAACAAAATAATACTGAAAATAACTACTTTGCAGTACGTATATGAATATAATCAGTTTTCTGCTTTTGTTTCTGCACCTTAACAAAGTGTCTAAAAGGGCTAACAGTCCAGAGTAGCTCAAATTGTGAATGTGTCAAAATAATCACACTTTCTCAGTAGATCTGAATAAAATGAATAATGATTACTAATTCATATTTTCTGTCCTAATGCATATTCTTGGATTGCAACCATTAAAAGATATTGCTGAAAGCCCTGGAGCTAGGACGTCGACATGGGGACAGGGCGGGTGGGTTAGACTGCATGACAAGAGGGGCAGTTGTGCTTGCCTTCAAAAGTTCATGTAGTTAGTGAAAAACAGTCTCAGCCAGAAGCCTCTTTAAAAACTTTACGGTTGTGAAATCAGGAAAAATAAGTTACATATTTGTGATTGTTCAGTATAACATATTCAAGCATTCAAAAATTCAAATATTCAGAAATATAAAAGTATAGATCTTAACATGAAATTGCTGTTATGTAAAGATTGTTCATAGAAACTTAAAGTCTTCTTGGATAATAGCATCTGAATTCTTCTTCAAGATATCTAGGTCCAGTTTTGAAGTCACTTTTGTATGACAGAAAATTAGTTTTCTCTTACTTTCATTGAATTGATTACTCATGCTCATCCTTCAGTGAGGCAAAATTATTTTCAAACAAGAAAAGGAAATCTCGCAAGCTGCAGTTAATGCTCCAAACAACAAGACCGCAATTGACATTTCAGAAACAAATTGAAAAGACTCTTTTCCGTGGCAGCATCTAGAACAGTAGTGGGAAAGCTGCAGCCCATCAGGGTAATCCACTGGTGGGCTATGAGACAGTTTGTTTACATTGACTGTCCGCAGGCATGGCCTCCCACAGCTCCCAGTGGCCGCGGTTCACCGTTCCCGGCCAATGTGAGCTGTGGGAAGCGGCAGCCAGTATGCCCCTGCGGCCTGTGCTGCTTCCTGCAGTTCCCATTGGCTGGGAACGGCGAACCACGGCCACTGAGAGCTGCGGGTGGTCGTGCCTGCGGACGGTCAACGTCTGCAAAATGTCTCGTGGCCCGCCAGTGGATTATCCTGACTGGCTGCGTGCGGCCTGTAGGCCGCCCACCACTGATCTAGAACGTTTTCAAATTCTTTTCAATTTCTCTTACTTATCAGTGGTTTAAATACAGCCGTTTTAACTTTCATCGTCTCAATATCCAATCCAAGTAAATCAATCAAAGCATGTAGTGATTCCAATTTCAAGAAGCCTGGAGAGGTGGCGGAATAGATTGCTGACAAGCTTTTGTATAACTTGGAGTTTTTCTCTGAAAATCTCTTTGTAATTCACCCTGGTTTGATTAATCAATTTATGATAACTCTTGGACCACTAATGCTCATTTACATTTTGGAATCCTGTAAGTGGTCAGTGACTACGGATTCTTGAAAATTTGGGAGCAATCCTTTGGCTCTTTCAGTGGCACGTCTTAATGCTGATGCTTCAGCAAATGGATCTTTCAAAACAATGTGCTTGGATAAAATCTCTGAGGAATTTTTTTTTTAAAGAGATATTTGAAGTTCTTTAGAGGCAACAGTAATCAATTCAACTCCTTTTAGCAAGGTGCATTCATTCCTTTTGAAGGTACTTGTTCATAGGAGCAAAAAATTTCAAAACTGTTTTTATAATCTCAGCTAAGAAAAAGAATTTGGATGATTCGCTAACTTTCAACAGCCCTCATGCTTCAATTGACAGATTTTCATATCCATTGACAAAGTTTGACAAATACTTTGAATATCTTCCAAATTATTGAGGATTATTTCTAAGATTTCAGGTAACCAATCCATCTAATTTCTATGAGTCTTTGCAGGTGCTGGTCTTCATACAGCACACTCACTTCATGCCCATGAAAAACTATGCCTAGAGACTTACAATTTGAGAACACATCTGCTGCTTATGTCGACTTAATTGTTAGTGTACACACTACAGCCTTGCTCCCACCAATGTAAGTGCCCAACTACGCTGACATAATAACTTCAGCTCCACGAAAGGTGTTAGGGCTTATGTTGGTGTAGTTAGGGCAACGCAGTGTCTGTGTAGATGCTGCATTACTTACATCAGCTGTTAGCGGTCATTCTTGTCAATTTCGCAGCTTCATGCTGGAGCTTTGAAATTGACAAGAAAGCTGAGCTGTCACCAGGGTGGGTGGGGTGCTCTAGCTAGAACCCACCTGCCCCTGAGCGCCCCACTCCCAGCCAGGCTGTGCCCACTCCACTCACAGCATGGTTACCCCTGGCTCCCAGACCAGCTGACTAGGCTCCCCAGAGGCTCCTCCTGGGAAGCCTGGCTGCCCTCCTCCACAACTCTCGGCTCCCTGCTGCAGCCGGCTCCCAGCAGGGAGCTCCGTGCCTGTAGTCTGGGGCACTCCTGGCAAGTAGCAGCGTGTGGAGCTGAAAGCCTAGGCTCTCAACCCCCCACACTGCCCCTCTTAAGTTGGTGGAAGCTCTCCTGGTGAGGATCCACACCACTGACAGAAGAAAGGTAGTGTTGACATGAACCACTGTGGTAATTGCTATGGTGGCTGTAAGTCGACCTGACATAGGTCAATTTACGTTTCTAGTGTAGTCATGCCAAGGAATTGGGGGGAAAATCTGGAACACTTATAATTTCTATGGTGGGGAGAGGGGGAGAGGGAGAAATAGTTTGGGGATAGTGTCCAATCTTAGGAACAGGCCTCACTTAATGATCCAGTACATAGAAGACCAAGTTTTAAAGAGTATATTTTCAATATTAATTGAATCTGTGTGCCTAATCTGTGACATACAGGTACAATGTTTTTTTCTTTATTAAACTTGATATAAACATGATATGTCATCAGATATGTCATATTATTGCAGACTAACATTTAGAAACAATTTTATGCAAATGAATCTACTGATAACATCTCTGGAAGACTTTTTTATAACTATATTGAGATGCAACTGATTTGAAACAACTTACACTATATGTTTAAGTAGAATACAGACATGACAATCTTGAAATTATCTGACTGTTTTGTCTGTCTGCAGGTAGGGTTGAAAGGGAACAAGTCAGGAACCTGAGATGTAGCTACATGAAGAGTGTGCAATGAAGACGTCATAGTAGAACTCACTTGGTCTTGCCAACGGAGTTGCAATAACGAAGGGTTGGCTACGCTGAGACTTATTGCATGGCAAGCTGAGGGTATGCCATACGCCAATTGGCCATGGGGACCCCACTACTGTGCACTAAAAGTTATGGCTAGTTAGTGTGTGGCATGCGTTGGTGTGATGTAAATTCACATACATTCTCCATGTAGACAATCCCTTAATGCATAAAAGGCACACACCTAAAAAACAAACTATAAAAGGCATGCTTCTAAGAACAGACTAAAACTGATTGTGGCAATAGGAATAATCTAAAAGTCATCATGATTTCTAAAGCCAAAGAGAGAGAGAGTATAACTCCTTCATCCACACACAGCCTAATTTTTCACCCTGAAATTTTCACTTATCTTGCATGCTTACCTACTTGCATTCACTATGGCTCTAAGGAACTTAATAAAATCTAAGGTTTCAGAGTAGCAGCCGTGTTAGTCTGTATCCGTAAAAAGAACAGGAGTGCTTGTGGCACCTTAGAGACTAACAAATTTGTTAGTCTCTAAGGTGCCACAAGTACTCCTGTTCTTTTTAATAAAATCTAAGGCCAGAAAGGACTGCTGTGATCAGCTAGTCTGCCTTCTTGCATATAACACAGGCCATAGAACATCCCCAAAATAATTCCTTGTAATCCCTGATTTATGTGCACATGGCTAGATGTGCTACTCTTTGTGCGCATACAGATTGCAAAAACCCATACAGTAGTGCATGTGCAAAACAGGTCCATGCACATCTCTGATTGGGGCTGAAAATCAGGCCCTCTATGTGCATTTAAAGTATACTGCAACATATTGAAATATCTGGAACGATGATTGTGCATTCCTTCAAATATGAATTTCCCTCCTTATTTTCTTTTTTTGTAAACATTTAACCCTAAACCATTCTCAGGCTACGTCTTCACTACCCACCGATCCGGCGGGTAGCAATCGGTTTATCGGAGATCGACTTACCGCGTCTCGTGAGGACGCGGTAAAATCGATCCCTGGTCGCTCTGCCGTCGACTCCGGAAATCCACCTCGACAAGAGGCGGTAGCGGAGTCGGCGGCAGCGGTCTGCTTTCCCCCGTCCTCACCGCCAGGTAAGCCGACCTAAAATACGCAACTTCAGCTACGGTATTCACGTAGCTGAAGTTGCGTATCTTAGGTCGGAACCCCGCTGTAGTGTAGACCTAGCCTCACAATTCTTTTCAGCTACAAACTACTGGGAATGGGATGGGTTGATGCAGTGCCTGGGTGAATGAAACAATGCCTATTAATTTATTTTAGAATGTAGAACAGCACAAAGTATAACAAGAAACCAACTTGATTTCAGCTAAAATTTTTCCATGAGAACTATTTGCCATATTACAATAATAAATAAAAAATCCTTTTTTTTTTTTTTTTTTTGTGTTTTTGTTTTATTAATTTTTTAGTAATTTACATAGATCTTTGTGTATATCGTTTGTAAATCACATGGAAAAAAGAGATGCACTAAATGTGGAATTGAAATACAAATACTACTTTGGAGGTACTTGCAGGTACAGTTCTCTTTCTGAAACTGCATTTAAACTGCTTCTATAAACTGTTTTCACATTGCACTAATTTCCATGTTAGTCTGTATGTCAAGACATTCTGTTTAAATTAAGTGCTTCTTTACATAGGGAAAATAGCCTGGAATAGCTATTCTGCACTAGCTACCCATATGGACACTTGGCAATTTACTTTTGGAAATGACTTTCAGTGCTGAAAAAAAGAGTCCATACAGGGAGCTGGTGTTGAATAGCTAGTGCGCTTTTAGTTCCCACCCTAGTTTATTTTGCAGTAACTTCCCTGTGTAGACAAACACTTAGGCCCTGTCTACACTGGCAAGTTTGTGCACAGTAAAGCAGTTTTCTGTGCTGTAAGTCCTGAGGTGTATACACTGCCAAGTCACTTAGTGTATAGAAACTACGCAGTTGTAGCGCTCTAAAAAAAATCCACCCCAATGAGAGGCATAGAGCTTTCTGCACCGGGGCTACAGTGCTGCGGTGCCAGTGTAGGCACCGTTGCGATTACAGTGCTGCGATTGGCATCTGGGAGGTGTCTCACAATACCTGTTCTTACCTCTCTGGTCATCGGTTTGAACGCTACTGCCCTGCTCTCAGGTGACCAACCATGATCCCCACTCCATACATTCCTTTGCAAATTTGAAAATCCCCTTCCTGTTTGTTCAGTGATGCGTGCAGTGGTCTCAGTGCATCTTTCCAAGTGGTCATGGCTGCTCCATGCACCAGGCGATCCCCCGCTTGGAGCAATGCCGAGCTGCTGGAACTCATCAGCATTTGGGGAGAGGAGGCTGTCCAGTCCCAGCGGCACTCCAGCCGTAGGAATTATGATACCTACGGACAGATTTCATGATGCATGATAGAAAGGGGCCATGACCGGGCCACACCGCAGTGCAGGGTCAAAGTGAAGGAGCTGCGGAACGCCTACCACAAGGCACGGGAGGCAAACTGCCACTCCAGTGCTGTGCCCACGAGCTGCCAGTTCTACAAAGAGCTGGACACAATAGTCGGTGGCGACCCCACCACCACTGCGAAGGCCCTTGTGGATACTTTGTTGGCTCGCATGCCAGTCGAGAGTGGACTGAGCCAGGGGGAGGACATCTTGGACAAAGAGGGGGAGGGGGACCCAGAGGCGGAGGATGACAGAGATGCATGCAGCCCGGAGCTCTTTTCTACCCTGGAGGAGCCTAGCCAGTCACAGAGACTGATCAGTAGCAGTCTGGAGTAGGCAGCTTTCACAGTGCAATCGCCACATGCTTCTCCAGCAACAGGGCAACTCTCATTCTCGTGTCCTTGTGCCGCAGGGCTGGGGCGAGCTCATCATGCAGTCCCATGAATGTGGCTTTCCTCATCTGAAAGTTCTGCAGCCACTGCTTGTCATCCCAGACATGCATGACAATGTGACCCCACCACTCAGTGATTGTTTCCTGAGCCCAAAAGCGGCGTTCCACTGTGGTCAGCACCTCCGTGAATGCCACAAGCATTCTCGTGTCATAGCTACTTCGTGTGGTGAGATCAATGTCGCACTCCTCTTGCCTTTGTAGTTTAAGGAATAACTCCACTGCCACTCGTGACATGTTGGTCAGAGTGAGCAGCATATTGGTCAACAGTTCGGGATCCATTCCTGCAGCCTGAAAGAGGCAGGGCACACAGTACAGAAACCGCTGAAAGATGATGCCAAATGCAGACGGAAGCACAGGGATTGCTGAGATGCGAAGCAATACATCACGGGGCATTGCGACAGGACCCAAGATGCCCCCCCGCCTCCCGGCCTTCCCACAACTCTTAGTGGCAGAAGAGGAAGAGATGCTCTGTGGGATAGCTGTACAGAGTCCACCGCTCCAAATACTGCTGCAAGTGCCGCAAGTATGAACATGCTATTGCGCAGGCAGCTGTCAGTGTGATCACACAACAACGGTTTCCCTTCTGCGTGCTCTGAGCGGTGCTGTAACTGCTGGTGCTGCAACTTTGCCAGTATAGATCTGCCCTAAGTCTCCCCATAAAAGGTGGATGATAATAATTCCCTACTTCATGGGGTATTGTGAGGATAAATACCTTAAAGATTGTTAGGCCCTCAGGTAATCAGAGCTGTATAAGTACCTAAGATAGATACCATCACCAAGCACCATCAAAACTTTTTGGCTGTGTTCCGTATGGTTATACTTTCCTACCTTCCAAACAATAACAAATGTCACTTCAAGTTATGACTGCAAATTAACCACAAAACTGAAAACAAAATCTAGCCCAAACTGGTTCACTTACATGCAAAACTGAAGAGCTTGCTTGGCTTGGGAGTGAAGCTATCAGTCAGTCCAAGTGTGCCAGAAATATTCTTTAACTTTTCAGCTAAAGTGATCTAAGTTTCAAATTTGTAATGAAATCTGAAACTGTGTGAATTTTGCAGGCCCTCATCACCTGGTGCAAACATTTTCCAGAGCTCTAATGTCAACCAGCTTAAGAACAGACTTTTTTTAAAAAGCCTTTTTAAAACATAGATTTGTTACTGACACCGTAAATCTGTTATAATATCATTGTCCCCTTTTGACCCAGAATATTAAAGACACAAAGAACAAAGATCCCCAAGTAATACATTGTTGTAAGAGAAACATATCACTTACTTGTGAAAGGTTCTGGGAGGGATATTTTCGGGTGTGTGCAGGAACTGCAAATCTCCCATTCAATATTAAGTGTAGGAAATACAAGAATTCTTGCCAATAATCCATAAACATTCTCACAAGTTGTTTCTGGTTTGCAATAGACAAACAGTACAGTAAACTTCCTAATAATAGTGCACTCATACTCAAAGATGAAAGGTAGAGCATACACTCAGCAATTAAAGCTTGTTTGTGAACAGCTCATTGACTTCAGTGGGATTTGTGGGTGCTCACCACTTCTGAAGAGTGAGCCATTTTTATTTAGATATCTAAATGTGGCTTTTAGATCCTAATGTTTAGATACCCAAGTTAATAAACTCTGGCTATTGGGCTCATAGATAGCTCATTTTGGAGATGGGAGATTGTCTGCCATGATGCACTTAATCCATCTGGGGCCCATAGAGGAAAATGAGGACATGCGTCAATCAAACTACAGCACCCACAAATTTTCATTTTGTTGAAAACCCAATTTTGTATGAAAAAAAAGAGTTAAAAAATTTAAAATATTTAACCAGCCACTGAGGATGACATAGATTATGTGACTATGGCATTTGCTGAATACAGCACTGTTTGTACCTGTAAGGGTCCGCTCACAAAAGTTGGCACTGAACCAGCCGCTGATGGTTTGATGGGAAGTTCTGAATTAAAAACAAACAAAAAAATGCTTCCACCCAAAGGGTCCTACTTACCTCACCCTGAAAATGACCTGGCAGCTCTCCAGAAGGCAGCTGGGAAGAGACCCCCCCCCCGTCACCTGCTGAGGATGCTGGGAAGGGGCACAATGTCCCATCATGGCACTCTTCAAATGCATGTAAGATAAAGTAGTGCCAACAGTCTAGTCATAACCTGGATGCAAGGAACAGCGTGGGGTGTACCTATTGGAAAGGTGTTTGTATATGTTTCTTGGGCTAGGATTTGGTGAAATGCATCATTTCAGGTTTGGAACCTTTTTCCAAACTGGAGTTAAGGTTCCCATATAAAGTAAATTCATCTTAATTTTTGGTGAGTTTGGTTTTGTATGAACCTATTGCACAGCCATGGATGTACTAGATCTCTCTCTGCTAACTAGATTAATATATTTAGTGCCACATTTGAGTGAGAGGACCACATACAAAAATGCACATGAATTAAACTTCTACAGTTACATAAATTACTATTTAATCTTCTAATTATACATTTTCACATGCATTTGCATCAATTTCACCCCCAAATGAAGATATGTAAGTGTGTGTATATTTTTTCACATAATTTAGCATCTTTTGTCCATAATTTGACTCAAGAGGCTACGTTTTCATCATGTACAAAATGTGACTGCAATTACGACAACACACCGCAGTTGCACATAGATATTAGTTTTAAGATGTTCACATACTTGCTTGTGCACATACTGTGGTAAATATATATGCATTTGCAGGAAGTGTGCATGCAATTGCAAGCCTATATATTGTAGACATGCTGATTTTTACAGACTTATTGTTTTTCCAACTTCCATTACCATCCATAGGAGTTATGCTTATTTATCTGAATATGGAATTTTGCCCTTATTGTCTATATGAAATGTGTGAAACTAAAAACATGAATATTTACTAACCTCTAGAATTAAACTGTTAGTCACTTATTTCACTAACTTGACTCACAGCTACTCCGCCTTCTAATGCTAGCTTTATATTAGGAAAGTACAGCTAGGTCAGTCTGAACCCCACATTTGCATTTGTTGTGTGAAAAGGCAAAGTGAAAAACCAGCTCTCCTTGAGTAAGAAAACTGGCATTTGGATGCCAGCTGCCAATTTTGGTTTTAAAACGGATGGATGCTGCGTGGCAAATATCAGCAAGAAGAGGTCCTGGACACATTTTGAAAAGTGTCAGATTTTAGCCAGCTAAATGATAAAATACATGTATCTTATAATTTGTTAATTATGAATGTATTGGTGAAATAACGTTATAGGTTATTAGCAGTTGAAGGTTATGCCTTATCTCATCAGAAGGGCAATTAATTTTCCCCTAAATTTGCAATAAATCTAAGATTTTATCTGTCACTTTTAAGATTTGATAAACAGCTTCAAAAGATTAGGCTTGAACATCCCAAACCACCGGAGGTGAAAGTTGTGCCATCTCTCTTTGTAAAGTTAGTTTTCCCTAGAGTTGCATTTTTAATCAACTTTTTCCTCAATCAGGTACCTATGCTAGTCTATAGCCAATTAGAAGCATCGCCAGGTTTTTTGCCGCCCTAGGTGGCGGAAGGTTCCGCCCCCGGAAGGCCGCCCCCGACAGAGGCGGTAGATAGGACGACCCCACCATAGAAAAATCCTCTGATTGTGTGACAGCCATTAGGGCACTTATGACAGCCCCTTCCTGGATCTGAAATTAGGGGTCATGTGGGGGTGGGGGAGAGGAGTAAGAGGGAAGGGAGCATGGCTGGGACTGTTAAAAGAGTGCCATATAAAAGATATAAGTATGTTCATACATACACGTGTGCATGCACACAGTGCAGATAGTTATGATTTACAGAGCAAAAATAATAGAAGGGGAAAAAATTGGATCTCACATGAGGAAGTTAGAGTAACTGAATTTGGGCAATGTGTGCTGTGCTCTATAGACTAGACCTTCTAATTTGGCATTTGAGTTATCGCTGGCAAGAGGCTGGATACTTTGCAGTTTAAATAAAATGAAATTAGAAGCCGAGATACATGGAAAAATTATATGACATAAGATTTGTGTGGAAATGTGAAAGTATTAGATTAATAAGTCTAAGCATCTCTGTAATTTGAATGATTATGATTTTTCAGTTCATGTATTACTAATGATGAAATATTACAAAGAGGGAAAAGGGTCAGATATCTGTATGTATGTGTATATCTAGATAATTAAGGGTGCCATCCACTGGCATATCAGAAAATGTTCATAAATCTGAAGGTTCAGTCAAGTTGTTGCTGGGCTGCACTGCAAATAGTTTCTGGATTAGGGAGCTCTTAACAAGGACTTGTGTTATGTTCTTACATTCTTATGACTTTACCGCACTAGAGCCGGTGGAAAATTTTCAGTTAAAACTTTTTATTGGAGAATGTCTTTTCAAACAAATGAAAATGTTTGATTTTTTTCCTTTTGTACATTTACTTTCTGATGAAAAAACTGAAATGAAAAATGCTGATGTTTTGGGGGATTTTATTTTTTAATTTCTTTTAAAAAATTCTTTCCCCTTTTCCCAGAGGGGGGGAAAAAATCAAAAAAGTGAAAGTAGTTTTTCCCTCCCAAAACAAAACTATTATTTTATTTTATCGTATTTGGTCAAAAATAAAATTGAAAAACGGATCATTTTCAATAAAATGATATATTTTCACTTTCATTTTCTCTCTGTGTGTGTGTGAGTGTGTGTGTCAGAGAGAGAGATTTTTGTGACCAGTTCTGCCAGGTGCCTTGATGATTCCCAGATGCTCTATAAAGGCCTTATCCAAAGCCCATTGAAGTCAACAGAAAGACTCCCATTCATTTCGGACTTTGGATCAGAGCCTAAAGCTCTTGGGGAAGTTGTACCTTATACTTGTATGGGGGGACTGGCCTACTCACAATTCTCCTAGGATCAGGACAGTACAAAGAAAGCTTAAAAGTTAAAACCAGACTTTGCAAATCCTTCCATACCCATCCTGATTTGCACGATACACTACTCATCCTTAGCTTATGGATGCATTTCGTAACACTGACAGAGGAGTATTTATTCAGTTCAACACCCACAGGAAGTTGTTTTATCTGCAATGCTTCCGTGCTTGCACAAAAGTGTCTTATTTACTTATTAAGGAGTTTCTATTTGCTGATAACTGTGCACTGTGTTGCTCAATCGATCGATGACATTATTCAATTTATAACTAATCACTTTGCTTGTGCAGTTAACCATTTTAGTTTCACAATTACCCTAAAGAACACTGAAATATTGTACCATCCTCTGCCAGACGATGCGCACGTCCACCCAATTATTAAGATCAACAATGCTCCACTCAAGTCCATGGAGAAGTTTTGCTATCTCGGGAGCATGCTCTCACAGAATGCCACAACTGATGACGCCAAGGCAAGTCCTGCATTTGGAATGTTGTCCCACTGCCTCTGGAATGATAGCGGTGTCAAAATAAACACTCTGCTAAACGTCTATTGGGCAGCTATGCTAACAACACTTCTATATGGTTGTGAGACATGGACAACACATCGCCCCGTCCCCCATATTAGGAAACGTCATCAGTTCCATATGTGAGGTTTTCTGGAAGTTTGTACAGTCAAATGGTGGGAGAAGATTCCTAATATCAAAATCCTTAATTGTTGGATGTCTGCACTCAGAACATGCTCATAAAAGTTCAGCTGCATTGGTCTGGTCACCTCATTCATATGCGGACTCGAGATCACCCAGCGCCATATTTTACAGTCAGTTAAAGCAAGGCACCGAATCTCATTGTGGTCAGTATGAATTACATAAAGACACAATGAAGTCAAGCTTGAAAGCATGACAGAGCAAGGTAACCGCAGATTTGTCCTGTTGCTATTAACAGCTTTGAAGCAAGGCACACATCAACAGCTTATGCAAAAAGCATGAATTCCACAAAGCAAAGATACAACAGTCTGCAATGGTCATGGACAGTTTGTCTGTCCCTCTGGCAGTTGTGGTTGCAGTTCTCGCATTGGTCTCTTCTCCCATATATGTATTCATTTATAGTGTTTGCTGAAGTCTCATACCTGCACACCATTGTGAGACTCCATTCATCCTCCTTAGCCAAGGATCGGGGCCTTTATTTTTAACTGGGGAATTATGGCCAACTTTCCAGCAAACTAATTGTCTAATCAAAATTCCACTTGGTAAAATATTATCTTTTGAAATTGTGATGACATTGGCAAAGCCAGCATTCCATCCTCATTCAAATGGTCTGAAAAACTCACATCTACTTCAAGACCCACAAGAAGATCTTAATACAGAATATATCATGATAGTCTCTCCTCTGTCTTTTTAGATTTTTAGCTCTGTGGGGCAAAAACCTCTTATGTCTCTTTTCCAAGGCTTGTCTGTCATCACTTAATAACTAATAGATAAGAATTAAATATTCAGGGCCAAATTTTTTTTGAAAAAACCCTCTAATTTGTGATATTTGCTCTCCCAACACACAACAGATGCAATTTTGTGGACACAATAATTTAGGAGTGAAATAAAATTTAGACAACTACCTGAGTTGTGGGCACAAACACCATTTTTATCTGCAAATAGGAGACACTTCACTATGGTCTATTTAAGCTTGCATTTACTAGTGCTCAGAAAATTGTACAATTGATAGCCAGGGGAAAAAGTAGAGAATAGATGGAGTCCCCTTTAAAAAGTCTGGCCCTCAAGCATTTATGAAGTGACCAGAACCTCTCCGCATGAGTCTAATTTTTAATCAGCATTTTGTGCTGATACTGGACATGCCTTTACAGCAATCCCAGAAGTGAACTCCTACTTGTTTATTCTGATAAACTATTTTTCAAATAAAAAAGAAATGTTCAAAGGTTGAAATAAGATAATCAAAAGCAGGAAATGAAAATTCAGGGCCAGCTATAGTTATTGATGCCTTAACAACTCACTCTTATCATCCGGTAGCCACCCAAACCGAAATAGCTAATGAACATTTAGCAGTCCCTAATATTTTGCTGCCCTAGGCAACTGCCTGTCTTTTCTACGTGACAGACCAAACCTATAAAAGATAACCACTTATCTCAGCCCAACATTAAAATGGCTTTTGTTATAATCATTAGCTAATGCTTCAGACACAAATACAATTTTTAATGGAAACATTATACTCAAAGAATTTTAGACAAAGCTCAACATCCCAGGAGCAACAGCAACAAATGAGCAACAGCAATCAAAGTGGATAAGAAAGTGGGCGATAAAAAGCAGGACACAATGTAGAGTAATAGGAGCTAGAAGTGAATAATAAAGGAACAAGAGTATAGTAAACAATAAGTAAAATTATAGGCTTTATAGAAACAGGAGGACTAAGATCTGTAAAGGCTCAATAGATGACAAGTATTTCAAAGTACCAGTAGGTAAATAATGGTGAGACTATTATATGAAAAGAAGAATATCCAAGACAAATATTTATGCATTATAAAGATTATGCCAAGCCTGAATTTGGTAGCTAACCATAAGCAGCTCCCACTGAAGCCCATTTACACCAGATCAGAATCTGGCCTGAGAAGCTGATGGCATGCGGTACACTATGAATCCTTAAGAGAAGTAAAAAAGCACAAGAATACTCATTCTCTCTCTGATGCACTGAACAGTCAAAAGGTATACATTTCTAGCCTTTTAAATCACATGAACCAATCATTTTCATAGCATTCAATTAGGTGTGACAGAAGCAACCCACTTTCAGGAGCCCCTCAGGGGGTACTGCAGCTAAATACAGTAGTTCTGAAGTCTGGCAATGTTCAGAAGTGGAAAGTGGGCTAGGCCACAGTTTATGATATAATTAAATGCTTGCAAGCAGCTAGAGGCAACAAAAAATGAATTATGCATTTTAAATTAATAAGCTGGCTCATTTTACACCCATTACAATTTAGCTATGACCTCAGCCAGCAATAAGAAGCTGAACAATAAATGAATACAGCATGTCTTCCGGGGCAACTCGCCACATTTTTAGATTTTGCTTATAGTTCTAGTTCTCAGATATTATAATAAATCCTGACTAGTTTTTTTAGAAGGAATAAATGACTTTATGTACAAGGATGCTTATTTGTTGTAGTAATCCATTTTGTTTTGCAATCACTGAAATACAGACACAATACATGTGATTGCAAATCTTCTTTTAAAAGCCCAAAGTAGTGCTGTGAAGCATTTTTGAAATTTGTTTTACCACAAAACAATCTGGAAGTTGTTTTTCCATAGAAAGTTCTGTATCAGATGTAGAACAAAAGTTGTTTGTTTTTCCCCCCAGACATACAATTTAACCCACTATGACTTTGCTATAACACACTCACAGACTTTACAGTCAGAAGGGATCATCATGATCATCTAGTCTGACCTCCTGCACATTGCAGGCCATGGAGCCTCACCCACCCACTTCTGTAATAGACCCATAACCTCTGGCTGAGTTACTGAAGTCCTCATATCATGGTTTAAAAACTTCAAGTTACAGAGAATTCTCCATTTACACTCGTTTAAACCTGCAAGTGACCCATGTCCCAGGCTTCAGAGGAAGGTGACACCCTCCTCCCCAAGATCTCTGCCAATCTGACCCAGGAGAAAATTCCCTCCTGACCCCAAATATGATGATCAGTTAGACTCTGAGCATGTGGGCAAGACCCACCAGGCAGACAGCTGGGAAAGAATTGTCTGTAGTAACTCAGAGCACTCCCAATCTAGTGTCCCACCACCGTTCGTTGGGGATTTTTGCTACTGGCAGTTGCTGATGGGCCACATGGTGTTGTAGGCAGTCCCATCATACCATCCCCTCCATAAACTTATCAAGCTCAGCCTTGAAGCCAGTTAGATTTTTTGCCCCCACTGTTCCCCTTGGAAGGCTGTTCCAGAACTTCACTCCTCTGAGGGTTAGAAACCTTCACCTAATTTAAAGCCAAAACTTGTTGATGGCCAGTATATCCTTTTGTTCTTGTGTCCACACTGGCATTAAGATAAATAACTCCTCCCTCTCCTTGGTATTTATCCCACTGATATATTTATAGAGAGCAGTCATATCTCCCCTCAGCCTTCTTTTTGTTAAGACTAAACAAGCGAAGCTCTTTCAGTCTCCTCTCATAAGGTAGGTTTTCCTTTCCTCGGATCATCCTAGTGGCTCTTCTCTGCACCTGTTCCAGTTTGAATTAATCTTTCTTAAACATGGGAGACTAGAAGTGCACCCAGTATTGCAGATGAAGTCTCATCAGTGCCTTGTCTAACAGTATTAACACTTCCTTGTCTCTACTGGAAATACCTCGACTGATTATGGAAATACCTAGGACTGCACTAGCCTTTTTCACAGCCACATCACATTGGCAGCTCATAGTTGTAGTAGAAAGAGCCTGAAGCATGGTCCTGGTGCAAGGCCCGAGGTCTGAACCAAAGTCAGCAAAAGTTATGCTATGGGCAACAGTTAGGCCCTGTTAAAAGCAGATGCTTGCCTGCAAGCCTGTGTCCGGTACACAACCTCGGCACCAGTATTGCTAGCATTGCTAAAACACACTGAATATGTAAACACATTCCAGCAGGCCAGCACAAGAACACTCCAACCTAGCATACGATAAAATGGTTTGACAAAAGTGATGAATAGTGATATTTTGTCTGACACATCAGGAGTAAAAGAACAAAGACAGGGAATAGGAATGTTTTGTCTGAAACATCAGAAGGAAAGTTCAAGGGGAGGTAACAAACATTTCATGAAATATGTAAGATGATACATAAATTATTTAACCCAGATTGTTTGTCTAAGTCTATAAATGTTGGGATTCCTCACTTTTACCCTTCGTTCAGCCTAAGGGGTAGTGGAAAGTCCCAACATTTATTGAGCTGCATCCATTGTCATGGCATACATGTGTTAGTGTACCTGTAACCATTGAGCCGGGCATTAGCACTGTACTTTGTCGGCAATAAACCTGGCCGGACGCCTTTGCTACTAAACCAAGTCTAGTGGTCTTATTGGGCAGTTCGATCGGAGCCTGCTATATAGATCTATCTGGCCAGAGCCAGTGCAGCACGCAGAGAGAACAAATGCATGCAGCCGAACATCTGACAACAATAATCATCCTGTGATCAACCAATACACCCAGGTCTTCCAGTTGATAGCAAAAATTCTTCTTGTTAGTCCCTAAATGCATGACCTTGCACTTTGTACTATTAAATTTCATCCCATTTCTATTACTCCAGTTTACAAGGACATCCAGATCTTTTTCTGTGATTATCTGGTCCTCCTCTGTATTGGCAATATCTCCCAATTTTGTGTAATCCACAAATTTTACTGAGCACATTCCCACTTTTTAATAGAAATGTTAAACAAGATTGGTCCCAAGACCGATCCCTGAGGAACTCTACTAGTAACGTCCCTCCAGCCTGACAGTTCACCTTTCAGTATGACACGTTGTAGTCTCCCCTTTAACTAGTTCCTTATCCACCTTTCAGTTCTCATATTAATCCCCATCGTTGCCAATTGAACTAATAATTTCCCATGTGTAACTGTATTAAATGCCTTATGGAAATCCAGTAGGTTAGATCTACCTGCATTTCCTTTGTCTAAAAAATCAATTATCTTCTCAAAGAAGATCAGGCTGGTCTGGCACAATCTACCTTTTTTAAAACCATGTTGTATTTTATCTCAATGACCGTTTACCCCTATGTCCTTAACTACTTTCTCTTTCAAAATTGGTTCCAAGATCTTGCATACAACTGAGGTCAAAGTAACAGGCCTGTAGTTTAGCAGATCACTTTTTTTCCTCTTCCTTAAAAATAGGAACCATATTAGCAATTCCCCTGAGTTTACAGATTCATTACAAATCTTTGCTATTGGACTAGTAATTTCATGTGCCAGTTCCTTTAATATTCCCTGGATGGAGATTATCCAGCCCCCCCCGATTTAGTCACATTAAGCTATTTGAATTTGGCTTCCACCTTGGACGTAGTAATTTCTACCTCCATATCCTCATTCCCATTAGCCACCCTGCCATTACCCCTAAGCTCTTCATTAGGCAAACACCTGTCCGGGATGGTCTAGAAAATATTTAGTCTTGCCATGAGTTCAGGGGACTGGACTAGATGACCTCTCAAGGTCCCTTCCAGTCCTATATTTCTCTGATTCTATGATTAGCCCCATTAAAAACTGAGGCAAAGTATTTGTTTAGGTGCCGGGCTGGGCTTAGATTATCTTTAATCTCCACCCCTTCCTCAGTGTTTAGCAGTCCCACTTCTTCTTTCCATCTTATTTATACGGCTGTAGAACCTTTTACTACTGGTTTTCATTCCTTTTGCAAGGTCCAACGCTGCTTGGCTTTTGGCAGGCCTCACTTTATCTCTACACTTTCTGACCTCCAAGAGGTAGCTTTCCTTGCTGATCCCTCCTATCTTCCATTCCTTGTAGATTGTCTGCTTTCTCTTAATCACCTGGCTTGGTTTGCAACCCTTCTCTATAAAATTTTCCCCCTTGCTTAGGATGTAGGTTTTAGATAGCTTCTGCAACTTTCAAAGTAATTCCAAGCCTCCTCCACATTCAGATCCTTGAGTTCTTCAGTCCTGTCCATGTCCCTAATTCCCTTAATTTTTTTAAATTTAGTTCTTTTGAAATCAATGACCTTTGTTCCAGATTTTTTTTTTTTTGGTGCCTCCATTTAGTTTAAACGGAATGAGCTCATGATCACTCAAAACAAGGCTGTCTCCTACAATCAGTTCTCTTATGAGGTCCTCACAATTCACCAATACCAAATCTAAAATGGCATCACCTCTTTTTGGTTCAGCAACTGTTTGGTGAAGAAATCTGTCAGCTATCACATCCAGGAAAATCTGGGCCCTACTATTATTAGTAGCACTTGTCCTCCAATCTATATCTGTCTGTAGCATAACTTAAGCAGTAGCCCAGGGAAAACTCTATTAGCTTTCTTTTCCAAAGTGATTCTGGCCCAAACAGACTCTGTCTTATCCATTCCATCACTTCTAATTTTTTTACAGTACACCTCATCATTAGTATACAATACTATTCAACCACGCTTGCCTTTATTTCTATCTTTCCTGAACAGCATATACCCTTGAATACCTGTACTCCAGTCATGACTATTATTCCACCATGTTTCTGTTATCCCTATAATATCTGCTTTCACTTCCTGCACTGGTAGTTTTAGTTCCTCCATCTTGTTGCCCAGGCTCCTTGCATTCATGTACACACATCTTAATTGCTGCTGCTTGGCTTTTCCCATATTCCTCGCCCGATTGGATACAGTTATTCTATTGCCAGTATCACGTATATGACTGGCATCAGCACTATCCTTCCCCTTAATGTCCATTCTCCTACCCACTGCTCTTCCTTTCTCCATTGCTGTATCCTCTCTTACTTGATTTTCTTCCCTCTGAATGTTAAAATCAGGTGTGGCGATTACATGAGCACCTACTTACTGTCTCTCCGGAGTTCTTAGTTTAAAGCTCTTAATGAGTTGTGCTTACCTCCATCGCAGAAGTCTATTTCCCTCCCTATTCAGGAGGAGTCCACCCCATGAGAACAGTCCTCTGTCCATGAATGCCTCCCAGTGGTCAAACATCCCAAAGCCCTCCTTATAGCACCACTGCTTGAGCCATCTGTTAATCGTCAAAATCTTGCCTTGCCTTCCTTCTCCTCCTCTAGGGACAGGCAGAATCCCACTGGAGATACCTGAGCCTCCATTTCATTAAGCATCTTCCCCAGTCTCGCGTAGTCTCCCTTGATACATTCCAGCGAGAATCTAGCTGTGCCAGGACAATCAGTGGAGTCTTTCCTGCTCCCATTAGGATCCTCTTCAGCCTCAGATCCACATCCTGTATCTTAGCTCCCGGCACATAGCACACTCTTCTGTTCTCCAAATAAGCTCCGGTGACAGGCCTGTCTGTTCTTTTTAGTGGAGAGTGCCCAATCACATAGACCTGCCTTTTCCTGGTGATGGTGTGATTCTCAGGCCTTCTTTCTCTTCTTTCTGCCTGCAAGTCTTCTTGTCTTTTATTCTCTCTTGCAACCATCTGCAAGTCATCCTGTATCCTCCTGGGGCTCTGAACTCTGGCTCTTCCCCTCTTCTTACAGGACTAGCCGCTCTTCTCTTCCTTGTCCTCCCACCTTCAGTTACTGCCTGCTGTGCCCCTTCTTCATTTTCCAACTCAGCAAACCTGTTCCTGAGCTTTGTTTTTCCTTCATTAACCAGTCTTTTCCCTTGCCTGATTCTCCTAGTCACATGCTTCCATTGACCACTTTCCTCACCCAGCCGTCTCCCTCCAAGTTATTCAGCACAGCTTGCATCTGCAAGTCTTAACCAAGGGTGCCAGAACCTTTGGAGCAATGATGGGAAGGGGTGGTGACACATCTTCAGTGGTGCACAGTTCATAAGAAATAATTAACATGACAAGTTTATTTGTTTAGCTGTCTGAAGAGGAGAATTTTATGGGACATTTCAACTCTAAATGAAATTATTCTGAAGATAACTGTTGTCCTGAATGACAATTTAAGTCACGGGTCCTATGGTTATTCATTCGAGAAGCATTCCCTACTGAAAACTGGGTCCTGAACCTTAAATATCAACCTTATTTTGGTAAGGCCAGTTTTCTTTGTCTCATTATGAGCAGTTTATCATCCAGTTCATGCAGTGAAAGGTTCCTTTATTTTAATATTTGGATTTGTGTTTGAAGGTATACCTCTATACAGTATATGTTCCATGGCTTTAAAAATCATGTCCCATAGTCCTCTCAATTGTTACAAAGACTTCATGTGTTACTCTTATTCGGTATTTTGTGCTGGCACAATATCTTTCTAAGCTGTATCAGATCAAAAAGCATCCATATTTTTTATTCTGCAAATTTCCAGTGTTATCAGATTATATTTGTTTTTTCTAAAAGCATAACAACCTACCCTCGATGAGAACAGAATGTTCCTTTACGACCTTTCATCTTCCTTCAATGACAAAAATTAGATCAAGAGTGAGTTATCAGAGCCCAAAGTAAACATCACTTCTTTAGTTTTCTTAATTACTCCATCTAGTCATTCAAAGCCAAATTGTTGTATTTGGTGACTAGCCCAAGTAAGAGGCAGAGCACAATTGAACTTTATTATGGCCCCACCTCTTCCCTGTTTGTCCCCCTCGGGATGATCCTATGTTCCCAGGAGCAGTCTCCCAAGTACAGGCACTGTAGTTGTGATAGGCCCTTGAGTGAGCCATGCCAGGACACGGGGGGGGGGGGGGGGAGAAGAGAGGAGAGGGTTGCGTGAGGAACTACATAGACATTGAGGTGGTGCAATGGAGTGGGACTTGGTGAGAAAAACTGCAACTCAAAATCATAAGGGGCAGCTTTGCAACTGCTCCATGCCCACATTTTTAGCCCCTGAGCTGAAATACCAGCCCTGACCCCTCCATACAAGCTGTGTGGGAGTTTGTGGTTATTTGATGTCCACTGATCTGTCCCCCATTTTCCAATAACATTCCCTTCCATACCAATATTCAGAACCAGCTTGTAAATTGTCTCCCCAGTGCACAGAAGTGTACATGTTCTTCCTATCAAGTATCAGAGGGGTAGCCGTGTTAGTCTGAATCTGTAAAAAGCAACAGAGGGTCCTGTGGCACCTTTGAGACTAATGCTTGCATCTGAAGAAGTGAGGTTCTTACCCACGAAAGCTTATGCTCCCTATACTTCTGTTAGTCTCAAAGGTGCCACAGGACCCTCTGATGTTCTTCCTATGTAACTAATCTAACTGCCCACTCCCTCATGCAGAGGTACCATGGGGAATCATTGGTGTAGAGAATATTTTATGGGCTTTCTGCAATAGAGCCCTGGTTCTGAAAAGCATAGCTAGTCAGGAGAGCATTTGTGCTTAAGTCCACCAAGGCCAATCTCTCCTGAATAGGAATAAACTTCAGTGCTTTCCTGAATAGTGGCAAAGGTTAAGTTTACTTGACATCACTATATGAAAGGATGGATAATTAGCTGCATTTTTTAAAAATTAAGAATAAATTAAAATGGAACCTAGTCTTTTTTTTTTTTTTTTAAGTTTCTGTTCTTAGTGAATAGATATATGGCCTACAGGAAACATTCTGAGAAGAGATTCAATTTAAAACCAGTGACCTACCCTTTATCAATAGGAAAAAAAAAAGAGAGTTACTGATAATACTTTAATCCAGTACAATCTGCATGTCTGTCAGGGAATGTACAGAAGCTTCTGTCCTAGAAGGTGTTTGTTCATCATTATTAGTTTCTTCATAACTGCAGGGCACTTTAATACATTACTCCAAAACTGCTCTTTCATTTTGTTGGCAGATAAAAAATTAGTGAACCCAGGGGCTGTTCTAAAAATATTCCAAGCACAATTTTCCTCTTGCTGTGTTTAGATAACATCAGCTACAGTTACATTCAAATGTGTGAGGGGTTTTATTATTATTATTAGCAATATTATTTAATTACACCACCTGGGTGAATTCCTAGCTTATGATAGGAGGGATAGCTCAGTGGTTTGAGCATTGGCCTGCTAAACCCAGGGTTGTGAGTTCAATCCTTGAGGGGGCCACTTAAGGATCGGGGGCAAAAAAATCAGTACTTGGTCCTGCTAGTGAAGGCAGGGGGCTGGACTCGATGACCTTTCGGGGTCCCTTCCAGTTCTATGAGATCGGTATAGCTCCATATATTATAGTTCAGCAAAATACAAATAAAAGATTCCTCCAGATTTTAAAGCATGACTGATCTGTCTTTCCTCCCTTTTCTTCACTTATTAAAAAAAGTGAGAACCAGGGTCTGCTATCTACCAATATTGATCAACTTTTCTTTGATTAAAAATAGTCCATTATTATGAGAGAGAAGGAGGGGTGTTCGTGTGGGTCAGACACTGGCTTGAGAGTGGGACTCCGAAAACACTAAGGGAAAATAGTTGGAGCAAAAACCAGGCAGATCAAGGGTATTGTGGGAGGAAAGATGCAAAATTATAGCAATTCAGCTGGGGGGGGGGGGGAAACCAGACAGCGAGAAAAGTAAAGAAAGGATACAGCAACATATGAATTTGTTGTATTGCACTAGATCAACTGCCCTCATTTTCATTTTGAAATCTGTTAGGTGTGCAAGTGCTCCACGCGCCTCATAATCATTTGCTTCCTCTTCTCCCTCTATACTGGACCCACCACAGTTCATTTCCCTTCTGGCCCTTTATCTTTAAAACTACCTCTCTTTAGCTTTTGCATTTCTTCCTTTTTTCCACTTTACAAAATTGTAATCTTAAAACCACAACATTCTACAAAAGAGTCCTAAAGATGCAATGGAAAGCGCACTGATCAGATTCAGACAGCATACAACTGAAAGATGGCAAAGACTGTGCAGGATAGATTAAAAGCACATAAACATGAGAAGTGTACTGATATCAACAAAATGAGATTCAAAGAGTATAAATGTCAAAGTGGTTAACAGAAAGAGGAAGAATCAAATACTAATGTATTGAACAGGCTAGGTAATGGTCCTAAGCACTCAAAAATGAATCTACAGGTGGACTTTAGTAAAGGCCCTATCGTTAGAACTTCTGAGCTCCCACTGACTTCACCAGGAGTTGATGGTGATCAAAAACTTGAAAGATCAGGCCCCCATATAGAAAAAAAGGGTTACAGTTCTGGAATAAAATGACTATTATGATATGAGCTTCCTGGTCACATTTGCTACCTTGCACTCAGCATACAAAATAAAGAACATGTCAGTTTCTGAGGCTGACAAACAAGGAAGACATAAAAAATGAGAAATGGGGGGCGGGGAGGGTATTATGGCCTGGTTTATACACAGTTTTTGAACTGACAAATTATTTTTATGATTTTCTACTGATAATTGGTACAACTCCTAATGTGGACACACTTATACTGGTAGAAAGGTGCCTTAAACCAGTATAATTTATTCCCTTTCTATTCTGGGAACAAACTAGATAAGTTTGACACCTTTGCACTAATGTAATTGCTTCCACGCCGGATGGCGGTGAGGGTGTTGTACCCTTTAACTGTAGTATAATTTGTGTGTGTGTGTGTGTAGACAAGCTCAAAGACTCAAGTAAAGATAGCAGTTAATCTTGTATAATTGTATTACCTCTTTATAATATACACGTTCTTTGCCTTTGTTATCCATTTTAGTATCGGAATACAATGTAATTCCAGTTATCCAAATTCCCTTTTCTGAACATCCTAATTATCCAAATCCAGTGTCTCTCTAATGTAGCTCTATGTCAGTTAATAGCACTTCCAGTTATCCAAATACCAAGTTATCCAAAATGTTCAGGTGTTCCAAAGCCATTTGGCTAAACAGGAGTGGAATGTATTGTATCACAAAACAAGGGACAATTATATTAGTACTTGAATGCAAAACTTTTGCCAAAGGAAGAAAAAGGAGTTGGGGGAGAGGTTACTGTGATTGTCCGTATCCCTACACCCACTCCTTTTTCAAGATTGCGATAAATGTTGTACAAACTATATCTTTTAAGGTATCATCTGAAAACTCATGATTTGCTGATTATTGCCCTGGTAAAATATGTGTGGCAACGTTGCATGTAAAGTTACAAAATTCTACTGTATGATGTTACTAAGAAATACTCCAAATCTGGAGAAGCTGCCACAAACAAGTTCCTCGGAAACAAAAGACAAATTGGCACCTCAGCCAGGTATCAGTGAAATCAAATTGACCATCCCCTGATTAAGCGGCCACTCTTTGTCAGGAAAAAGGGTATGAGCGAGAAATTTATATTTTGGCAAAGAAATAACTGGAGGTTCCTGTCCCTACAGGCTGTCTGTCTCCTGAACCCCAGCAGGAGATGATCCTCAAAGAAGAGGAAAAGGAATAAGAATGGGAAACAGATGCACCAAGATACTCCTCTTTCTCTCTACCCACAGCAGTACCTGAGGAACAAAGAAACAGCTTTGGACTGAGAGAGGGATCCTGTCTGAAAGGAATTCAGCCAGTAAAACTGCTGAAGTGAGTGGTGAGAGACACTTTTGCTTTGAATTCACTTAGCTTGTTATGTTAGGTGTTAGTTGCTTTTTACCTTTTATTTCTTTGTGACCAATTCTGATTTTTATGCCTTTTTACTGAGATTGTAAGTGATTACATCTTTCTGTAGTTGTTAAACTTGTTTTATCTAAAACAGTGTGCCTGGTTTGAAGTGTTTGAGAAACTCCATTTGAGAGAAAAGGATTTGTACTTATTTTCTATTAATAAAATGACAGATTTTATATGAGCTTGTGTTGTCCAGGAGAGAGCTGGGCAGTACAAGAGGTACATTTCTGGGACTGGGAATTTGCTGGTGTTGATGTGCAGTGTAATTCAAGGGTGACTGGCCATAACACTCATACTGTGTAGCTGTGAGTGATTTACATGTTGGAGACTGTGGGTGAGCTGGTTGCTCTCACAGCGAAGTGGTGTAAAAGGTTGGAGAATTAAGAGGACGCAGCTGTTCAACAGTCAGATTATAACCTGGGGAATGTCAGTTACCAGTGCAGCTGTTCTGCTCAAAGGCTCCTTCCGTTACCTGATGATGAGGACCAGGGGTGAAAGTAACTTAAGAGACTTACCAGTACGCAGAGCGGCCAGGGTCCTGAGCAAGGTGGGGGCGGGGCCTCAACCGGAAGGGGCGGGGCTGTGGCCAGACTCCCCCAGCCAGCCCTTCAGCGGCAATTTAAAGGGCCCAGGGCTTCCCGCCGCCGCTAGCGCTACCCCGGGGCTCAGGCAGCAATTTAAAGGGCCAGGGCTCCAGCTACTGGTGCCATAATGGTTGTGGTGGCCAAGAGCCCCGGGCCCTTTAAATTGCCGCCGAAGCCCTGGGGCTCCCGGCCGCTGCTGGTACAGTCGGCTGTGAACCGGCTCTTACCGGTACACCATACCATACTGGCTTACTTTTCAGAGAGAGATGCAAATTGAAAGTTCCATGATTTTCCTGTTCTCGCTGGTGCTTGGCTCCTGGACGTGGCAGTCTGTTCTTTCCTCCAATGTACATATACAAAAAGTATTGGACTATTGTACCAAAATGAGTAAGAAATGTAAATCTTATGATCTGAGATTGATGGTGTTATCAGTTTTCTCACATAAGCTATAGGGTCAAATCCTGAGTCCCACACTCTTTTTACTCACTCTTTACGCAAGCAATCGCCCACTGAGATCAAAAGAGAGTTGCTTTAATTAAAAAAAATAGAGATTTAAGGATGTGACTCTCAAATAACTCATTCTAAATGTGATGATTGATTTAAATATGAAGATTCAGATGATATAATATACAGTAATTGAAGTGGACAACTATTTTTATAAACCAAATTTCTTTTTGTGTAGATAGTGCATCAAAAACTTTACCACCCTGTATAAATATTTTTATTCCAAGTTCATCAGAGTTTTAGAAATACGTTGTTAGATGTGCTTGAACTGACGAGATGTAGAGGGCACTGTTGCACTTACTAATCTTAGACACTGTCTGATTTGAGGTCTGAAATCAGCTATTATCCATTTATTTTGTCTTGTGGCTCATATTGGATATTTATTATTATTTGCCAGAAAACAAGGATTTTTTTTTTTAAATCATAACTGGCTTTCTATCTCACCAATGTAAGGATGTGCTAAAGCAGTTTCATGAATGATCTTAGCAGCACATGGTTTATATTTTATAGGCCTTTAGCTGACACATTGATTTCACTCTTGGCTGTAAAGTTTTAAGCATGATGCACTGGGAGTTATGTTACCAACTCTTTCTGCCAAAGGTGAGCTGGTAAGGGGAGTTTTTGTTCCACTTTTTATCCTGAAGTACAAAGAACAAAGTTCAGGGTTTTGTGTTCCACGTCAAGGGTTGATGGCATTACTAACATCTTAATCAGCACAGAGAACAGTTGCATGGGAAACCTCTAGGGAAATTACTGGAAGTCAGAGGTGATTTTCAATTATTTTCTTTTAATAGATCTGTTATTTTGGGGCCAAGTTTTCAAAGAAGCCTAATGCCAGCCTCTGTGGTGTGTGAATGAGTCATTGTTTCAACCCCAGCTCTTCTGCCATATAGATCAGTGATAGGGGGGAGGGCAGCTTGTGAGGAGGTGGATTATCTGCTTCCACCAGCAAAGAGGTCCCCTGACCAGGGGGGGATTCTCCAGGATCCATTTCTACCTACAAGTGGCGCAAAGTGGACCTTTGTTGTCACATTGCTGTACCATTACAGCATTTCCTGACCTGACCCGCACACACTAGTCTCTGACCTATGCTCACCGAATGGGGATACCAAACACACTTCCTGTAACATGCAGTGTGGAAACAAAAAACAAAAAACAAATCCACCCTCAATATTAAATAACAGTTGCAAGCTTCAACTATGTTAAAAAATACATACATGGAACCTGGTTGCATGACAGACTATAGCTCTTCCTGTGTAATACCTTCGTTGTTGTAATCAGAGGCTCCTGAGCAAACAGCGGTTTAAAAGAATGATGGTGGCAGAGCATCTTCCACATAGGTCCATAACTCAAGCCTTTCCCCCGCCCCCTGCTCAACATCCTGTCCAATCTAGAAATATGGTGATTTCCTGGGCACACTGCAAGGCAGCTTGGTTCAGTGGCTTAGGCACTGGGTGCATGAGTCTCAGGAGACCTGGCTCGGCCAGTAGGGTGACCAGATGTCCCGATTTTATAGGGAAAGTCCCAATTTTGGGGTCTTTTTCTTATATAGGCTCCTATTACTCCCCACCCCCGTCCCAATTTTTCACACTTGCTGTCTGGTCACTCTATCGGTCACTGACCTGCAGTATGTCTGTAAGCAAGTCACTCCACCGGTCTGTGCTCTTCTTTCTCCTCCCGATCTTTTGTTTTTGTCTACTTAGTTGTAAGCTCTTTATGGCAAGGAACATCTCTTACTAGTGTATGTACAGAGTCTTGAACAATTGGCCTTCATCTCATTTGGATTTTCTAGGTGCTCCTGAAATATAAATAAGAAAGGCCCATTTAGTTTTTCAGAGGCTGGGGAATGGTTGAGTTTCTGCAGTTGTTCTTCTTTTTTTTTTTTTTCCAGCACCCAAAACTATTCAGGGCCCTCTGCCAGGGTGCAATAGATGGGGAGGGAGTCACTTTGAAGGCTGATTCAATATAAAGGGGTTGATATGTTGCAACATCTTTCTCCATTTTGGATTTGTATTTCTTTGATCTGATGTATTTTAAAATGTTTTGAAAAGCCTGGGAAGCTAAGGAAAAGCACTTTAAAGCAAATACTTAAATAATAGTGCCCTGTACTGAGCAAAAATCATATTTTGGGGCTTGGTGAATTAGTTTCCCATTTGGGATGTGGAGTCCAGTATTTTCTTATGTTTTCATATGTTAAGTTTATGTACAAAGTGTACACATGTCCTGTTTCCTTGGAGAACACTGGGAACAAACTGCACACAGGCGGTTTTGTAGAAACCTTATAAGGTCCCATTGCCATTTTAGAGACGAAAAACTTAACTTTAACAGATTACAGTCCTTCTCTACAGCAGCTTCTCACCCTGTAAGCCTTTCTGCAGAGCTTGCTAGTTTTCAGCCAGGATCCAAATGATCATGAATCACCCGCCTCCACCAAGGTTGTTCCCAGGGCTGGCTCCAGGGTTTTTGCCGCCCCAAGCGGTGGAAAAAAAAAAAAAAGCCGCGATCGGCGGCAGCTCCACCGCGCCGCTTTCTTCTTCGGCGGCAATTCGGTGGCAGGTCCTTCCCTCCGAGAGGGTCGAAGGGACCTGCCGCCGAATTGCCGCCGAAGAGCCCGACGTGCCACCCCTTCCCCTTGGCCGCCCCTAGCACCTGCTTGCTGAGCTGGTGCCTGGAGCTGGCCCTGGTTGTTCGTCAGTGAAATGGATAATGAGGTGTTGTCCTTGCACAGCCTGTTATAATTCAGAAGACCTTTGAAATGCAGGGTGTTGTTTATTCTCTACTGTACTTCTGCTAGGTTGTCTTCTCATCCCTATGTTAACTTGCTTTTCCAGATTACATGCTGTGCAAACGTAACTCCCGTTGGTTTTGGTTCACAATGATTAATTTATGTAGGACAGAAAGATAACTATCTTCCCTCTGGTCTTGCAGATACCTGTTTCTCGCTTTGTTTGGTTACAGACTTTAAAGTGCAATATCAGCTGTATATGTAATTTCTCAGAAAGTGTGAATACATACATTTCACAGTGATATTAATGACCAATGTGTCACTAGCTTTCATTTGATACCTTACAGGACACTTTTTGAATAAATACTATGAAAGGAGTTGAGGAGGTCGACAAATATATTTACCTGTGTCAGCAGCTGAGCAGAGACAACTCATTCGAAGGGGAATGCAGCAGGAGGCGAAAGGCGGGGTGGGCAAGTTTCAACAAAATAAAGACGTCTCTAATGGATGATGAACTGCTCATGAGGAAAAGGAAAGAACTGTTTAACTTCACCGTTCTGCCAGCAATGATATACAGAGCGGAAAGCTGGTCAACAATGAAAGTGGAGAAAGAAAAATTCACTGTCACCTAGAGAATGATGGAAAGGTGAATGTGTAATATATCACTCCGTGATCACATACCGAATGAGATCAGAAGGCATACAGAGGTGACCGATGTAGTGCAGGCGATGTACGACGCAAAGTGGAGATGGGCGGGTCGTATAGTCTGCAGGCAAGACAATCAGTGGACAGCCCCCATCAGTGACTGGATCCCTAGTGACCACAAGCGACCACTGGGCAGACGAAAACACACTGGGCTGATCCCATGACAAAACTCTTTGGCCAGAAATGGAAAGAATGTGTTCGAAACAAAACGGAATGGTGTGGTGTCGACTTGTGTTCGTGGAGAGCCAGATGAGGACAAGCTGGACAAAGGTGACTATGAAAGCAGTGTGTTAGATCTAGTGAGTATGTCAGGGCTGTCAGGAAGTGCTGTTACAGAACAACGAACCCTTTGCCAGTTGGCATTGAGGAGTTCATAGGGTCAGAGTGCCCATTTTCACTTTTAAGCCCCTGCCCCTTTACATCTGGGAAACTCTTAGTCTGAGCTTTTCCTTGGAATACATGGTCTGGAAAAGCGATGCCCATTACCCCTCCTTTTGTGCAACTGCCCTGCAATAGTAAGAAACTTAGAGAGGTCTAAAGTCCCTGGCGAAAGGAGAGTGCTTTTTAACCCACATGCTGCTCTTCATGACTTTCTGGATGCAACAACTGCATGGCATCTTTAACTCTTTCTATGGGGAACTTCATCCTGGGTGCTTCAACATCCATGAACCCTACACATGTGAGCCATTTGTACCTTTCACCGTAAAAATAATGTAGCTTTAACTCCTATCTCATCTTAAGGTTCTAAGGGATACAGTTAAAGTCGGATATTAATTTGGTCTATGCGGTCGATGCCACCACTGGCTTCATCGCTCTCCTTCGGTTGTGGCTATTGTGCCACTAGTGGTGGTCCAGGAAGCCCCAGTGAAGAGACTGAAATCCTATAGTCTAAGGATGGAAAAGATAGTTACAGAATAAAGATAATTAAGGTCACTGAAGAAGAGGCTGCTAGAGAAGGGAACGGTGCTAGTCATCTCAAAGAAAAGAAGTCTAAATTTATAAATCCAAGGACAGAGAAAGGTCCATGTTTGTTCTGCAGTTTTATTCTGATGCCACTTCAGCAACATGCTTTTAATTTTTATGTTGAAGGTTCACAGTGTGCTAAATAATGACCAGCCACATGAATTCAGATGGGAATAAGTAAAGATTGAACGTGTACAGTATTGCTCCTAGCCATTGCTAGCTGAGTTAATAACTCAGTGTTGAAAGAAAGGGTAATATTCCATTCTAATAACCTGACACTTGTTGAAAGTGTCAGCAAACAACCAGCATGTCCTGCATCCATTATGATGAATTATTGTGTTAAGATGCCTGCTGGTTAAAATCATTTTTTAAATATATGCTATATTTCTGTCAGGAAAAAACCCACAAACATTTAGCTGCTTTATTTACTTCTAAGTGACAGTTCCATTTTCTCTTCTCTGTTGGAGTAAAGAGAATTAACAGCAGCAACAAATAGCTCTGGCTCCTTAACAGTGGTTTGCTGAAGTGTTCTGTTTCACCTGAGGCTTGGAGACTTTAGAAACTAGAGCTTGAATGCCCTTCTGCAATAGGGCAGGATGATGGAGGGGAATTTTATTCCCTCAGCCACCTGTATCCACTATTTGTCTCTTGCCTAATACTTAGATCATAAGCTCTCTGGGGTAGGGACTGTGTTTCTGTTCTGTCTTGTACAGCACCTAGCACAATGAGGTCATGGTCCATGACTGGGCTCCTAGACACTACCAGAATACAGTAAATAAAGAACAAAGGAAGTGTTGATGTGGAGCATGATCCTATAATGGATTTGTTATTATCTACTACAGTCAGTAAAAACAGAAAGTTAGGTTTACAGCCATTACTAGCAACAGAGAGTCCTGTGGCACCTTTAAGACTAACAGATGTATTGGAGCATAAGCTTTCGTGGGTGAATACCCACTTCGTCAGACGTCTGACGAAGTGGGTATTCACC
>NW_020664404.1:18508839-18512421 GCF_002925995.2 Terrapene triunguis | reverse complement strand
TGTTGCTTTTTACAGATCCAGACTAACACGGCTACCCCTCTGATACTAGACAGCCATTACTAGAAAATTCACAAGTTTTTAATTTGATAGATACCAGCAATGTGGTCACTGTGGTACAAAAAAGATACAAAATGAAGACTGTCCTTGCAGTTCAAAGTTCCCTACAGTGTGCAAATATATGGCAGTGTTTGCAATAGCATTATGGGGGGGAATTAGGGGTTTAGAAGTGTTGACTGGGAATAAGGGAGTGGTGGGGGAAAATGTCCCCATTCTAGAGAATTGAATTGGTTGATCATTATTTTACGTTGGAAAAGCTGAACCACTGAGTCGCAGACAGTAGAATAGAAAATGGAACTTTGTCCATCAAGGCAACAGACACTTGGCATGATGACAGGTGTAGGGAAGGGATGTATGGGAGACTGTTTGGTAATATTTTGTTAGAATGGCAATGAAACACATTTTAAATAGCAGTTCTAGGCTTTTCCCATAACAATTTTAACTCAAATTCAGCTTATAGTAGAATGACTCAGCAGCAGGGGTATGATTTCATGTCAAACAGATTGGAAGTCTGAGGTCAGATTGATATAGGTTCTGGCATACTTAAACGCATGTGAGGGAGCTGTATTATAGTGTTTTCTTATTAACAAGAACTAGAGTTAAGATTGCCAAACAGTTTCAGTTATAACTATAATTTTCCACTCAAAGCTTTACCAAAAACCGTTCTCTTTTGTGTCTGGAATCACTTATACCCAGGTAACTTCACAGACTTCTCTTCAGTTCTTTCTGGTTTACACCAGAGCAAGTGAGATCAAAATCAAGCTATTAGTTTCTGCCTTGTTGTGAAGATCCTGATTCTTCCCTACCTTTAATCTCATGTGGTTGTTACTCCTGTGCAGTGAGCATTTTCCTACCAACATTTCTACACTTTTTTTCTTTACTTTAAACCAGGAAATTAAATGAAATGCATATATATATATACATATATTATATATATATATCACTACTTCCTCCTTCATTCTTAATATAAATTGAACTATTGTTTAAATGCCTATATTAGAATATTTAAGTCATCTGATAAAATGTGTTATCAAAGTGTTTGTGGAGAGGGCTGCAAACATGATAATAAGGTGTAAGGAAGGAGAATCATAGCCGATACTGAAAAAACAGGGAGGGAAGGATGGTATAGACATATGGCCATGCTTCTCCTCCTTCCTCTGCACCAGCCAATTGAGCTGGCCAGGCACAGTATGGAGGCCGTGGACTTTCAAAAGTATAGCAGTCCATTAAGCACCGTGCATGTACCTGTATCAGGCACAGCGTCTTTGGGAGCTTTCATTGTGGGATGCACCTCTGGGTAAACTCCAAGAAGCATGTATGTTTACAGCTCTGATTTGAGGTCAAATCTTTTGCACAGAGAATGCATTTCTTGCAGAGTTTAGTATACACTGCTCCTGCATGAGAACAATCCTGATCCTACTTAAATTTTCCATCACTTGGTCTTTAAATGAAGGACTTGATGTCTTTCTAAAAGGTACACTGGAGCTCAGCTACAATTTATTGAAGTCAATGCAGGGCTAGCTGAGTGAAATTCTATGGCTTGTGTTATGCAGCAAGTCAGACTAGATGATCACAGGGGTCCTTTTGGGTCCTACCATCTAAGAATCACCAGTATGTGGTACTAATCATCTGTCTTATTTTCCTGAAGCATTTCATGTTTTATTAGCTATCTGGAATGAATATGTCTCCTAGATAGAAAATAGAATATCAGGGTTGGAAGGTCATCTAGTCCAACCCCGTGCTCAAAGCAGGACTAATCCCCAGACAGATTTTTACCCCAGATTCCTAAATGGCCCCCTCAAGGATTGAGCTCACAACCCTGGGTTTAGCAGGGCAACGCTCAAACCACTGAGCTATCCCTCCCCCCCCCCAATTTATTAGTGATAAAGAGTCGAGTGTAGAGACTTCCCCCTGTTAGTGACCCTCTGAGTACTAGCCACCCGGTCAAGAGGATGAGACCATTGCCCTGCTACCCTTTAGCACCAGCCAACAGTGCTGACTAGGTAGAAGAGAGTGCTACAGCCTCCTAAAGAGTGATTACTTCTTACTTCCTTGGAGGGCCTGGGGAAGCATTGTGCTTTGCAGATGCAGTGCAGCTCTGCAGCGCCTTCACTGCAGGCTTGTGCTGGAAGAGTGCCGTCAAGCCCTCAGGGAGTAGCCTTCACTCTGGTATGTACAAGGTCTTCTATTGCTTTTCCTAATAGCTGTGACATACATATTTGAGTGAACAGCCTTTATATAGCATTATCCACATGGGTGCTTCCATCATTAGAAATAGGTGCATCTTTCACAGCTGCAGAAGGAGATACAATTGTTTCCCCCTTATCTGAAGACAGCTCAGGGAACACACCTTGAAATAATCTTGAGCACAAGTATATTCGGGCTGATCTCAGTGTGCATGCCTCTTAGCATCTGCTCTAAGCCTCCACGTCCCTTATTATCTGCATGGACAATGTAAATATTCTCAAGATTAAGCTCATCCGTAAAGTTAAGATTAATTGCAGCAACTAGTCTGGATATCAGGAAGGAAGGAAAGGAAAGGAAAGGAGAGATAGTGAGAGGAACAGGTGGAGCATGGAGGGCAGGGAGAGGGAGGAGGTAAGTGGAAGGATGTCCAGGGAAAGGGGATAAGAGGTGATCAGAGCAAACAACCAATTCACACAGGATGCAGCTACACGGCAAGCGGGAGTCCAGGGCTGTGAGTCTCCCATCCCTGGTCAAAAGACTCAGGTTCATGCTACTGGGCTAAAATGAAATGTGTAGATGTTGCAGCTCAGGCTGAACCTTGGCTCAGAAGCCCATCCCCTTCCAAGACTTTAGAACAGGCCTGCACAACTCGTAAAGTGGCGAGGGCCATATTACTCCAAAGAAAACAGCTGAGGGCCGAAACCCGCCCCCAGTTCCACCGAACCGCCCCTAGCACCACCCAGCCACCCCTGAAACACAACACCCCCTCCCAGCACCGCGCACCCCACAGAAACAACCCCCCCAGGCTGCCAAAACACCCCCCCAGCACCGCCCAGCCCCCCCAAAACAACCCCCCCAGCGCTGCCTGCCCCGTGGAAAAAAACCCTCCTTCCCCAGCGTCACCCTGCTGAAACAACAGTATTGAACCTTGGTAATATGTTATAGCTGGCCCCTAAGGTAGTATAATCAAGGTAAAAGAAAAATGTCTTTTTGCTAGAAGTAAAATAAGATCTTCCCCCCACTTTGTAATCAATTGCCCTGTTGAATGAATGAGGTATGAATGAAGAAGGCATGGAAGGCAGGCACCTCCAGACAGCTGCAACCCTTGGAGAGGGGATGGGAGCCAGACCAGATCAGTAGAGCAGGTCAGCCACCGACTCGCTGCTCGCCTCCTCAACCCCCCACCGCCCCGGCTCACCCACTCAGGCCCCCCTCCCCCACCGCTGGCTCACCTGCCCCCCCGCCACTGCCCACCCACTCGTCTCCTCAGCCCCCCCACCCCTCCAGCTTGCCTACTCACCCCCCGCGGGCCGCACAGTGAGCCCACCTACTCACCCC
>NW_020664404.1:18488473-18508829 GCF_002925995.2 Terrapene triunguis | reverse complement strand
CATGTTGTGCAGGCCTGCTTTAGAGCCTAAGTTGCAATGTCTACACAGCTATTTTTAATGCAGTAGCACAAGCCCTGTGAGCCCAAGTCTGTCAACCCAGGCTCAGAGGCTCACTGCTGCAGGCTGCGTAGATATATCCAGACAGGAAAGACTATACGCAGTCCAAACAGCAGCAAATAGCCTGATGACATTGTAAATATCGGGGCTGCACAGGAATGGAGTGTGACGGGTGCACTCACCTCTCATGAGTGCCTCCTGGGTGCAAACCTACACTTGCTCTTTCTGCTTGCGGTGTCCCCTGTTGCCCTTGTCAGGTGGGTCTTCAGGGGCTAGGCCCTCCAACTAAGTCACTCAATTAATAGGTGAAAAGATGGATGAACCACTTGCAGGGTAAAAGGCCCAACAGGGCTCGTTCCTGTGCCCTTGTTAATGTCTTTAGCCCTGTCTCTGGGCTCACTCCTCAGCCCCTTCTGGGCTAGCTTTAAGTCTGTGCCTGCCCTGGTATCGAGTTGTGCCCTCCCCACCCCCCAGCTTTCTCCCTGGAGACTTTGTCCTCAGCGGTTGTCTGGTGTCATGTTCAAATTCTAGCCCCTTTCTCGGGCTTTTGGTACTGAGTCTTATCCCCTTCTTGGGGCTGAGGCCACTTCCCCAGCAGCTAGTGGGGGTGGGGAGGAACTCAGGCCTGCCCACTATTTCGGGTTCCACATGCTGCTGTAGTTGCTGCTGCTGCCTTCCCTGGATGCTTCTCACACAGCCTCTTCCTCTTCACCCTTACCGCAGAGCTGAATTTCTCAACTCCTCTTCTTCCTCACTGAATGCCAATGCCACCAGAACCCATCCTCTGGTTCTCCCTTGAGCTCTAGCCAGAAGCACCCTTCCTTACTCTTCTGGTCCCAACCAGGAACTGAGTAGCTCAACCCCTGCAGCTCCTTTTAATTTAGCCTGCTACACTCTGATTGGTTGCTTCCCTGCAGCTTTTCTAGGCAGTCCTGGAGGACCCACCTTTATGGCTTCTTTCCTGGGGAAGGGTGTGGTGGGGCCTCAATGGGCCTGGTACGCTCCATCACATGTAGTACACCAAATAACTATGGTGCTAGTAGAATGCCAGGTGTACCACAACCTGCAGGCAAACACTATAGGTGCTTCAGTAGCTAGGCCTTGTAGGTGCTAGTCCTGGTGGGATCCAATAACCACTCAGACATGGGACTAAGAGAAAGGGTGTTTCACTAGGGCTCGCAGAAGAGGAAAGGTTGCAAATAACCTAAGTACAGAGGCTTAAACCACGACAGTTCAAGGTGAGCTATAACCATTCTTATTCTGGGTCCCTGGGGCAGTCCAATTGAGAGATGGGGCTCTTTACGCTTAATGCCTGCGGTGATCTCTCCAGTCCAGTCTCTATTCAACAAATAGGGGCTTTTCCAGACCATGTATTCCAAGGAAAAGCTCAGACTAAGAGTTTCCCAGATGTAAAGGGGCAAGGGCTTAAAAGTGAAAATGGGCACTCTGACCCTAAGATCATACTCTTTTCCTCATTTATCCACTGCTTCTTTTTGAGGTTGTGGTTGCTTTATTAAAGTTCAGAGTGACTAAAGTTGCTGGAAGCAATTGTAGCTGCCTCTGGGGGGAAAGGGCAACATTCTAACTATGATCATAGTGTTCAAGATTATTAAATTTATTAATCACACCACCTCTAGAGATACTTGGCTCTATGTTTTTTCTTTAAAAAGGTAATTATATAAAGTCAAATTACTCAGCCATAAGATTATGCCTAAGGAAACCCCAGTGATATTGATGGGAATCACAGGTGCTGGAATTAGGGGAGCTGGGGGTGCAGCAGAAACCCGTGTCTTGAAGTAGTAACAACCAAATACATGGTTTTGACTTGCAGCACCCCCACTATAAAAATTGTTCCAGCACCCCTGATGGGAGCTTTCAGAGCAGGATATGACTAATAGTTCTGCTTAGTTTCTTATTTTAATTATTGTAGGATGAATTAGCACAAGCAATTAAAACTTATCTCAGACATGTATTCATTTCATTCTGGCTTTTTGTCTCAGTAGTTCCTTATAAAACCTAATAATTCTGATCCATCTGATCTGATTCAGTCCACTGACATGTTTATTTGTTAAACTGTACACACACACACACACAGGGAAGCAAAAGAGTAGTCCTCCCATGTTTTCAAGTATTCGTCTATGTAGTTTATCAAAAACAATCACAGAGCGGCAGCAGGAACACTATAGTAGGGCAGCAGCACTATTCATCAAGCAAACATGTGCTGTGCATGCTCAAGAGGAAAACACTGCAGCGCATGCATTCAGTTACAGAAATGAAAATTCTGCCAAGTGCTTCAGACTTGCTCTCAGTTCTGGGAAGATAAAGCATGAGCATAAATAGATTTTCAGTGGAACAAGTTAATGAGCAAAATCCTGCACTTCTTTCCCTTCTGATTTAATAGCAGACAGAGTGCAGCTGTGTCTGAGGGATAACACTTTATTTTAAAGGCCACTGTAATTGTTAACTGTCAGTACTTCATGCACTGGATTTATTCATAAATATCTTGCAAATGTTATCAACATGTTCCTGTTATGGTATGGGATTGTTTCCATTCGTTAACATTATTAATGGGTAGAAAGGGCACTTCATAAAGTTCTTATTATGGACAAGTCAAATACCAATAAAGTTTTGTGAAACCTGCCGTAAGTGACTGAGAAAGATTCACCCCCAGGCAAAAGCAGAGACTGGTTTAGGCACAGAAAAGATGCAGCTAGTATCTCCCCTATTCATTGGCTACCAGGGGCAGATTTGTCCTCTAGCACAGGCTAGGGAACCCCTCAGGGATGTTCTAACTTGTGTACCTGTTGCAATGGCCCCTATGAGGCACATAACTGATGGGGAACAGGTCTGCTTTGGCTATTCCCCCTCCTGGCCATGGTACGACCCTTTCCTTCTTTAGCCCATCTCAAGCCCATTCCAGAACACACACTCTGCTCGGAGCCCTTATGGACCTAGCTTTGCTTCTGGAGTAGGAGCCTCCTGGGAAAGGGACTTTATCCCTTTTCTATGGTTCTTTTCCCCTAGCCTAAAACAAGAAAAGAATTGATAAAAAGTATTTAATGTCATTAACTTCTCTCTCTTCCTTATAATCTCCCCACAATGCAGTTGCTTATATTTCATTAGCACATTCATTTAACATGAGCTGCATTTTATTATTTGGACCACACGTAAAGCAGACACCACATCCTCTTCATGTGAATGAAACAAGATGTCCATTTTACTTCCTTCGGAAATTATTCAAAACCCTCTCTTACTTGCAAGGGTCAGATAATTTAGACATGACTTTGCAAAATTTTCACTTGGTTCTATATCTTAAATAATGAGAAGAAGTCAGCAAATAATATTTCCTTAGAAGGTAATTATTTTTCAAAGCACGAGGACCTAGTTTTAATTCAAATAAGAAAATCGGAGGCTAGTCTATGCTTTTATCATTGACCTCTCAGAGCACGCTTTTAAATAAAGTGTAAAAGTCATATTTCTTTAATAAGTAGAAATACATGATTAAAATTTTACTAGGCCTAAACTTTACTTTTGGTGCATTACATCATTAAACTTCCATAGTATTATAAAATGTGAAATCCACATAAAACATTTGTATGATTTTTATATAAAGAAAACCTTGCACTTGTTAATAGAACTCTATCAAGTATTTTTATGTAATATATAAATACGTCTTACCCTGCTAATATTATTGGAGGTGACTTTCCCTCTGTGTACAGCATTGGTGAGGCCAATACTGGAATTCTGTGATCAAGTCTGGTGACCACATTTTACTATAAGGGATATTGAAAAATTGGAAACAATGCACAGAACAGCCACAAAAATAATTTGAGGGCTAGAAAAAAGTGCTTACCAGTGAAATACTTAAGGAGTTCAATGTGTTCTTGTGCAGGCATAATTTCGATCTGTCAAAAATGCACCCACAGATTGTCACCAATCTTAGCCCTGGTCTACACTTAACATTTAGATCGATCTAGCTACATCATTCAGGAATGTGAAAAATCCACACCTCTGAATGCTATAATTAACCCAACCTAATCCCCCAGTGTAGATATGACTAGGTGAATGGAAGAATTCCCCTAGAGTGAGGGAAAAATCCCTTCCATGCATGTAGAAAGCATATACACTATGATGCTGCTGCAGCTGTGCTGCTGTACAGCCCATAGTGTCGACTCACCCTTAGCAATTGTCTACCTTCATTACTGCAGGGGCAAGCCAGGTAGTTAAACACGCAAGTACAAAAATATACACCTGCTATTCATTTGTGCAAAAAGATTGTAATTAGCCCCTCAAAGTTCAGAGGGCATTCCAGAGCCAGCTTAACTTTGGACATGTACTGCTACACAAGCTCCTCTTTAAATCCATAATACAGTATAAGTCATCTAGGTTACATGGACCTCGGTACAGTACATCCCCCTTGGCAGCCGTTCCCGGTGCAGCCTCCCAGAAGAAATTAAAGCTGCTGTGCCATTGCTGGAAGTCCTGTTCTGTACACTCTCCTTGAAGCTCTCAGACTGGCCACTGTCAGGCAGTGGTACTCATCTAGAGGGACCATTGGCCTGATCAAGTATAAAATATATTAGCTGAAGGTATGTACCTGCTTTTAAATATTAATGTCAGGTACAATACAATATTTTGGGACTTTACCTGATGGAGCACAGAAGGCGCTGGAATGTGGTTCACAAGAAAAGCTGGAATATAGGAGAGCAGGATTAAAACAAGTAAGTGGCTTTGGAATAATAGAAGGAAAAAATGGTTTTTGGGGGGTCCTTGGGTGCTTAGATTGAAGAGACTGAAAAATTGAAAATGAAGGACCCTCCTCAAGAACCTGCTTAGCTCAAACAATTCTGAGCCCTATTTTGCAATCCTTATTCACAATGAATAGCACTTCAACAAGTAATACCACTGAAGCCAGAGGAACTAGATGGGTAAGTACAGAACAGGATGAGTAAAATTAACAAAATCTAGCCCAGCAGGGTCTGTTTTCCCTTGAAATATAGCCACATGTTTTTAAATAGTTTATATGGTAGAATATATATGCTCCTATAGACAAGCAGCTCACAAGGCCCATGAACAAAGCCAGTTCATCATTTGGCAGCCTGGTAGAGTTGAGCAGCAACATGATATTGGGCTTCAAACAGGCTAAAAGTGGTTGTTGCTGTCCAATTTGTGGTATGAAAGTGAGATCAGGACCTGCTATAGGCATCACATCAAGCTTCTAGGTAAGTTCCATTTATGACATCTGTGCGCCATACTCCACACATCACATGGCAGGATAAAGCTATCTATAATAAGGTTTTGGAATGCAGCCACTCCACAGGGATTGAAACCATGTTCATTACATCACAATTACACTGAGCAGGTCATGTGCTGAGGATCGAGGATGCGAGAATGCATTTGCTGTACGGCGAACTGAAAGTGGGTAACTGCATACAAGGCAGCCTGAAGAAACTCTTCCAGGATGCACTGAAGCAGTGCAACATTGACATTGATGGCTGGAAGTTGTCAATAACAGATAGATCATGCTGGCGAGCAGCAGTCACCAACGGTGTTACTAAGTTCGAGATTAATTGCCATATGGATCTTAAGGCCCAAAGACTGAGTCATCAATAGTGGCAGATTCAGTGGGCACAGACTGTAATCCCTTCCTCAATATTGAGCTACACATGCTCTCAATGCAGAAAGGACTGTCACTCGCGCATCAGCCAGTTTAGCCACAATCTTATTCACAAGTCTTGAATCAGTGTCAGCCATGAAAGCAATAAGTAGGAAATGCATATGGGTCTCATTTACTGAAAATGAAACACTTATAATAGTTTCAGTATTGCACACACCCACACAAAAAGATTAATAGAAAAATGTATTTCATGGTGTATCATTTTTAATTGATCCATTGACTAAGAAAAGATAAAGGTTTTTTAACAGAATATCTAAGGAGAGTGACATTTTGCTATGTCTTACAAAACAAAAAGAATGGGCCAGGTTATGTAAAGTGGCACCAGTGGCACATTGAAGCTCTGATTTACATTAACTCAGGATCTGGTCCAAAGATTTTAAACAGGGTTTGGAATGTCTCATGGCTTCTCTTGGGAAAACTATGAATGACATTAAGCTAGTCTTACATTAAATTAAATTTGCCAGAAAGACAGAAAGGTCAAAATGCTCTAAGTAAATTTAAATCCAGTGCTTAATATCAGATTTAAATCACATACAGACTTTTACCAGCTCTCTAAATCACTGTAAATATTTCTTTATACATCGTATAAAGGCTTCTATGTAATATAGAGTAGTTCAACAAAAGAGGCAGTAGCACACATTGGAAAAAAAAAGAGATCCTTGTCTGTTTATTTATTTAAAATTTAAATGTATTTATTTAAAATTTATTTAAACATGCTTTTAAATTATTCTAATAAGGACAGGGCTACATATATCAAACATATGTTTGTCCCACAAAATGTAATGTGGACTGGAATAAAGATATTTTAGTAGATATTTGGGGGTGTTCTACTATTTGAAGTTTTTGTGTATTATGATGATGAGCAAAAAATGAACTATGAGTCAGAGAGTAGCAGGACTCAAGGTAGAAGATAACAAGGGTGTGGAAAGAATTTTTGCAATAGCCATGGAAAGGAAGGGATGAATTTTAGAGGTGTTGCAAAGGGAGAAGCGAAATGATCTGGAAAGAGCCTAGATGAGGACAGGGAAGAGTTAAAAATAAACTAGAGATTCTGGGCTTGAATGCCTGGGAGAAAAGTGGAGTTCTCAGAGATGAAGAAAGTGGGGTGGGGGAGAAGGAGGTGATTTAGGAGAGAGAAGAAAGCTTCCTGTTTAATTTGAGGAAGCAGCAGAACCTCTCTAAGGTGATCACTGAAAAATTGGCAGTGATAAGAGGCTGAATAAAGTAGGTGATCTCACTATTAGGGCTGGCCAGAAAATAAGAATTCCATTTCATAAACAGTGAGTAGTATACGGCTTGATAGTATTCATTAGGGTTACCATACGTCCGGATTTTCCCGGACATGTCCGGCTTTTTGGTCCTCAAATCCCCGTCCGGGAGGAATTTCCAAAAAATGGGACATGTCCGGGAAAATAGGGAGGCATGGTAAGGGGACTGCCTCCTCCCCGGGCTCTAACTTTCCCAGCTCCCGCCGCTCTCCACAGCGCAGCAGCAGCCAGAGCCCGGGAGGAGGCGGCTGTGAGCTTGGTCGGCCGAAACCAGGGCCCGAGCCGAGCCAGGCCGGAGCCGCTGGGACCGGGGCTGGGGGTGCTCGGCCGCTGGCCGGCGCCGCTTGGCCAGGGCCAGGGCCAGGCCGGAGCCGCTCGGCCTGGGCCGGTGGGGCTGGGGGTGCTCGGCCGCCGGCTGGGCCGGAGCTGCTCGGCCGGGGCCGGTGCCACGAGCTGGAGTCGCTAGGGCCGGGGCCAGGGGTGCTTGGCCGGGGCCACTTGGCCGGAATCGGGGCCGGCACCCCAGGGCCCGAGCCGAGCCGGGCTGGAGCTGCCAGGGCCAGAGCCTCTTGGCCGGCTGCCGGAGGGAGCCGCTCGGCCGGCGGGGCCAGAGTGGGCCGCGCCTCCTCGCGCCTCTCCCCCCCGCCGCAGGCCCAGCTTACCTGCTGCCTGCCTGCCTGCCTATTTCAGACTTCCCGTGAACATTTGATTCGCGGGAAGCAGGGGAGGGGGAGAAGCAGGGGGGCAGAGCGTTCAGGGGAGGGGGCGGAGACTTTGGGGAAGGGCAGAGTTGGGGCGGAGTTGGGGCAGGGCCGGGGCCCGTTGGAGTGTCCTCTTTTTCCAGGACTGCAATATGGTAACCCTAGTATTCATCACCATGCATTTTTAACAAGTTTCCACGCCCCATTTAGGGCTTATGTCCCGCCTTCCCACCCCGTTTCCGCTGGCACCAAAGTTTGGCGCTGTCGGCCATTTTGAAATTTTTTGTGTGTGAGTCTTTTTGACTAGGGGAAGTGTTGTGTGTGTTTGTGCTTGGGTACACTGAGAGAAAAGGGTTGAAAGAAGAGAGTGTAAAGTTGAAAAAAGAAAGTTTGAGTACGGTTTAGAGAAAAAAAGGAAAGAAAGGTTCTTTGGGGAGGTAGAGAGAGAGAGGCTTTTAAAGGGTAGGTTATGAAAGAATAGAAAGATTTTTATTTTTAAAGGGTTAGTTAGTTTGAAAGAAGAGAGCTTTGTAGTGTGTTTGAGTAAGGAGAGATGATGGTAAAGGCCTAGTTTGGTAGGCTATTAAAGAATAGAAATTTGAGATAAATGTAAAAGTTAAATAATATTGAAAACTAGGTTTAAAAAGGGAATTTACTAAGGCAGAGCCTGTTTAGTAAGCCCATGGTAAAAAAGTGAATAGAAAAACATTTAAACTATTCAATACCAGTGTAGGGTAAGGAAAAAAGCTTTTAAAAACAATAAAAACTAGGTTTAAAAAGGGAATTTACTAAGGCAAAGCCTGTTTAGTAAGACCACGGTAAAAGGGTTGCTAAGAAAAACACAATTAAACTATTCACTATCGGTGTAGGTTAAAAAAAGAGCCTTTAAAAACATTAAGAGCTATGTTTAAAAAAGGGCATTTACTAAGGCAAAGCCTGTTTGGTAAGCACATGGTAAAAAAGTGAATAGGAAAGCATTTAAACTATTTAATGCCAGTGTCGGTTAAGAAAAAAAGAGGTTAAAAGAAAGAACAGGGGGAAAAAAGGGAAAAGAAAGCCCCCTTTGCAAAGGGCAAAGACAGACAGCACATGGTTGAATCAGAAAGAGAGAATGAGAGAGAAGCAGGCAGAGCCTATTTGGTAAGCACCTGGTAAAAAAGTGAATAAAAAAGCATTTAAACTATTCAATACCAGTGTTGGTTAAGAAAAAAGCGAGGTTAAAAGAAAGAAAAGGGAAAAGAAAGCCCCCTTTGCAAAGGGCAAGATAGACAGCACATGGTTGAATCAGAGAGAGAATGAGAAAGAAAGAGAGAATTCTTACCTTTTCGGTCTTTCAGTAGAAAGAGGCAACTTTCCTGGTTCAGACCCTTTCAGACTTCTTATTACCACCTTTGGATTGGACCAATCAGAGTTTGTTTTACAACAGTGTCATAGAATTCATTTTCATGAACCAATCCTAGAGTTTTAAGATTTTAAACAAAAATCCCTCCTCTTCCCCCTCCCCCCCCTTTTAACTGTCTTATTCTTATCTAAAGAAACAGACCCCCAGCATTTTTTTCACCATGTAGCCCTTTTACAGAGGGGTTTTTATACAAGTTAAAACCATAAGCTTTTAGTAACAAACAATTTTAGACGTTTATCCCTAGGTTTTAAACTAACAGAGGTTATTTTTTTTTTTAGTAAAAACAATATGAAGCTGCAGCAAAGCTCCTGTTAGCAAAGCAGCCTCTGTGAGTTAGTGGATCACAGAGAAGGAGTTTGTTTCTTTTCCCACTTTTTAACAAATAGAGGTGAAAGTTATATTAAGGCTTGTAAAGGAATAAACACTTGAAAAGACATGCCTAAATGAAGACACAGCCCTTTTGTATGTGTTGTAATAAAAAAAAGCATGCAAAAGCACCTCAGGGTTAAACCCTGACTAAGAAAATGTTTTTCCCCAAGGTTTTTAGTGAAAACAACTTGAAACAGCCTTTTGAAGGTAGTGAATTAGAAAAGAAGAAGACCCCTTTGAAAAACAAGGCTATCTGAAGACCCATTCCTTTATTTAACCCCCTTGGCATAGGTGCAGGGCCGGTGCAAGGACGTTTTGCGCCCTAGGCGAAACTTCCACCTTGCGCTCCCCCCCCCCGCCCCCAGCCCTGCGGCAGCTCCCCACCCTCCCCCTCCACCCTGAGGCGCCCTCCCCCGCGGCAGCTCCCCACCCCAGCTCACCTCTGCTCCGTCTCCTCCCCGAGCACGCCGCCCCCGTTCTAATTCTCCTCCCCTCCCAGGCTTGCGGTGCCAAACAGCTGTTTGGCGCCGCAAGCCTGGGAGGCGGGAGAAGTGGAGTGGTGACAGCGCGCTCGGGGATGGGACGTAGGAATGCTGTAAAAAAAAACTGGGGGCACCGCTTTTTGGCGCCCCCAAATTTTGGCGCCCTAGGCAAGTGCCTAGTTTGCCTAAATAGTAGCACCGGCCCTGCATAGGTGTTTCAATAAAATGTGAGTTTGCAGAAACAGTCTAGGGTTATAAAAGTAATGTATAGCGATAAAAAAGTTTTCCCCCTATGTTTTAAACTAACATGGGTTATTTTTTAGTAAGCACAATTTGAAACAGCATGCCTTTTTAGCAAAGCCGTTGTTAGCAAAAACAGCCTCTGTGAGCCAGTGGATCAGAGATAAGAAGGCTGCTTCTTTCCCAAACTTTTTAACAAATGCAAGTAAAAGTTATATTAAGTCTTGTAAAGGGATAAACACATTAAAAGACAAACATATATGAAGACACATCCCTTTATTTACAGGTGTGTTTCAATAAAATAGAGCAGGCAGAAACACCCCAGGTTTAAAACCACAAGTCCTTAGTAACAGACAGTTTATATTTCCCTTATTTTGTAAACCAGTGGGTCAGAGAGAAGAAGTTTGTTTCTTCCTCCACTTTTTAACAAATAGAGGTGAAAGTCTTGGAAAGGAATAAACACTTGAAAAGACAAACCTACCTGAAGACACATTCCTTTGGTATAGGTGTTTCAATAACACGTGAGCCTGCAGAAACAACCCAGGCTTAAAAATGCAGAAAGCCTGTTTATAAAAGTAATGTATAGTGATAAAAAAGTTTTCCCCTAGGTTTTAGACTAGCGCTGATCATTTTTTAGTAAGCCCGATATGAAACAGGCTTTTTCAGCAAAGCCATTGTTAGCAAAAACAGCCTCTGTGAGTTAGTGGATTAGAGATAAGAAAGCCCGAACATAACAAGAAAGCCCTAGACCTGCTTTCCCTTGCTGTGGCTGAAGGACTATTTCATTATTGACACAAAGTGGAACAATTTCAACCGGAGAGATGGAGAAGGAGTGACTCTATAGTCCAGTGGTACGTGCACTCACCTGGAATATGGGAAACCCAGGTTCCACTGCCTGCTTTGCCTGACTTTACACACAAACAATAAAATATCAATGTAGTGAGGAGTGGTCAGAGATATTTGATCAATCTTCATGATATTGATAATTAGTTCATGCTTAATAAAAAACCCATCATAATTGTGTCCTTAAGGTGGGATTTTTGAATAGGGCTCATTGTTAGCCTAATTCTGCATGTGCTGAAGTTGACAGGAGTTTTACCATTGACTTCAGTGGGAACAGAGTTAGGTCAATGCTGAATGCTTTTGAAAAGACCATCTTTTCTTGCTTAGCATTTGGGACCAAATTTTCTGTTGGTGTAAATTGGTACAGTTTCATTTAATTCAGTGGAGCATCATCCATTTAAACCAGCACAACATTTGGTCCTTTATGTCTAGAAATGCCTGAGGTCGATATCAATATAGTTATGGTAAACATATACATTGTGGGTGAAATTGTGGATTTATACCTCTCAACGCAATAGAATGATAGCAAGAATGAGCAGAGCCCTTTTTGTTTATTTTCTTCTTTGTGTTTACCTTTGTTTTCTGTTGTGTTGTCTACATGAGCTGTATTTTAATTTAGCAGAACAGTAAAAAGAAGTTAAGGAATTTTTAATCCAGATACTCACTGAGCTACATACAAACTACAGTGTTTCCAAACACACTTTGGAACTACGCTGTGATATTAAATTTATGTTTCAATTAAATAGAAGCAAACTCTAAGCCAGTAGTGACACATTCCTTTATGAACTTTGCAAGCTGATATAATTAATAGATTCCCATAAACTTTTTATATCTCAGTCATTTCTAGGTGTGAGAAAATCAGCAGCACTTAATCACTTTAGTCCTGTGGAAACTAATGGGCCAACTCACTTGATTAAATGTTACTCATTGTAATAGTTGCAGAAACAGGCACTAAATTGAAATATGAGTAGAAGCTGAACTACTGCCAAAGGAGGGAAATAATTTTTCAGTTTTAGAAACAGTGAGATACACCAGTTTTCACCCTGCTACAAGATCTTTGGGAGCTATACAATTTTCAAAGGACAAGAGCATCTATGGGAGGGAAATTCCCTGTTACTACTATCAGTAATTTATTAAACAGAGGGGAAGAAAAGTGTATTCCTCCGAGTAGTCAGTTTTAAGCTGAGTTATATTTCTAACTCTATATTTACACACACACACACACAAATCCAGATCTAATTCCTACTTAAGGGACTACAATAATTAGACCCTACTCTTGCCTCACTGTAATGTAAAGGAGTTTTCACTATTGACTTCAGTGGAAGTAGTGCCTTTAATTAGCACGATTGCTCTTTGATACTGAGAAATGTACAAAGTTCAGATGGCAGCAGTTTGGAAGCATTAAGACTATTTTTTAGTAGGCAAATTTGCATCACGCTAAGTTATTGTGCTCTTGCCTGATATATTGGATGTTTTTGGAATGCAATTGCCTTGACCTTAATTATATGTATGGATTCAAACAGCTCTAAGAGCAGTTTTTGCACAAAATTATGCTAGTTTATACATGTGATGATGTGACTAGATTAGAAATTGGAGATGAAACTGTGTTTTACTGGAGTCCAATTAGCATCCAGAACAATAATACACTTTTACAAAAGTCTAACTACACCTTTAAAAAAATTGGGCTTTGTATTTAACATATTAAAATGGACAGTTAAGAGCTCCAGCCCATTCCTCCCTGCCATATACTCTCTCACTAAGTATCATCCCTTCCAATTTACACCCCCAACCCATCCTTAACTCTTTACCCTAGAATTATGTAAAGATTAAAACAAACAACTAGGAGATTATAAATTCTATTTCTTATTCCAATGATCTACTACTACTTCAACATCAAGAGTTGCTAAATAAAATGGCTAAAAATACGAACATTATTTGCTACATAAAATAGTTAAAAATACAAACTTGCAAGGTCTACATACACTTATATAAGCCAGCATTCCCAAGTAATCACATTTCAGAACTTATCCTTGCAACAAAGCCCAATGCCAACTCTGTCCACATATCTATTCAAGTGACACTATTATAGGACCTAATCACATCAGCCATGCCATCAGGGGCTTGTTCACCTGCACATCTACCAACGTGATATATGCCATCATGTGCTAGCAATGCCCCTCTGCCATATACATTGGCCAAACCGGACAGTCTCTACGCAAAAGAATAAATGGACACAAATCTGACATCAGGAATCATAACATTCAAAAACCAGTGGGAGAACACTTCAACCTCTCTAACCACTCAGTGACAGACTTGAAGGTCACAATTTTGCAACAAAAAAACCTTCAAAAACAGACTCCAAAGAGAGACTGCTGAACTTGAATTCATATGCAAATTAGATACAATTAACTTAGGTCTAAACAGAGACTGGGAGTGGCTGGGTCATTACACTAATTGAATCTATTTCCCCATGTTAAGTATCCTCACACCTTCTATCGGTCATCTCGATTATCACTTCACAGTTTTTTTTTCTCCTGCTGCTGATAGCTCATCTCAATCGATTGGCCTCTTACAGTCGGTATGGCTACTTCCACCTTTTCATGTTCTCTGTATGTATAAATATCTTCTTTCTGTGTGTTCCATTCTATGTATCCGATGAAGTGGGCTGTAGCCCATGAAAGCTTATGCTCAGATAAATTTGTTAGACTCTAAGGTGCCACAAGTACCCCTGTTCTTATTTCAGAACAGCAGGCTGATCAATCACTCCAGCTGGATTCACAAATTATTCTTCTATTCCACCACACCACACTATGAGAGTTTCTAGAACTATGACAGATCAATAGACCTCACCCCACTGACTTTAGTGGTCTTTGGATCAAGGCCTGTAATCCTTTAGAAATCTTTATTAGTCATTTGCTATACATATAAGGTCCACAAGATACATTTAGCAGCATATTTCCACTACAAGGACAATACAAGGAGGCAGTGGTAAGGTTGAGTGGCCTTAGTAATTGGATGAGGTGACAGTCCACGTAGGATGAAATAATTGGATTCCTTAATTGTTCATCTCCAGACAGTCAAACTTTAGAGTTTTTTGTTTTGTAAGTGTTTAGAATTTTTATAAAGAATGAGTAATATTTGTATAGATGTTGCTAACCTCCACTGAAACACATTTTTGGTTGTTTGGGAATATTGCATTGCTTTATCCAGAACAGGATCAATCTTAGTTTCCCTGGCTTTCTCTGTTTTGGTTTAGATCCCATCTTGGTTTTCCAGAAGTCTTGTTCCATTTTCCATACACATAAAGCAACATTCAGCCCAAATTACTTCTTTTAGCTTAAAGGAAACTCTAAGGTCTGGTCTACACTAAATATTTAGGTTGGCCCAGCTATGTTGCTCAAGAGGTAAAAAAATCCATATCCCTGAGTGACATAGTTAAGCCAATCTAACTTACAGTTTAGACAGTGCTGTGTAGATGGAAGAATTCTTCTGTCAACCCAGCTAACCCTTCTCAGGGAAGTGGATTAACTACAGTGAGCAGAAGGGTCCTCTCATACGCAATGTTGCTGCAGCATTTCTAGCAAAGACAGCTTAAGAAACCACAAAAGTTAGGTCCCCACCAGAGAAGTCAAAGCCTATCTTATCTGTAACATGCACTAACTTTGCCCCACAAAAGGCAGCCAATCTACCATTACTGAAAAAGTGAAGGGTGGGATCTTCAAAAGCACTCTGCTTATCTCTGTTCCCACTGAAATTACCCTAAAAGTGCAGTATGCAGAAAAAGTCATAACATTTTTAAACGCTCTGGGTGAGATCCTCACCCCGGTCTGACCCGTTTTTGCCACTCTGGGCTCTCTAAAAGCCACAGTTCCAGCCAAAGGATGATTCCCCAGGCACAGCTGAAGATAGCCACAAAGGCTGCTTGCCAAGGATCTCCTTACGAGCCCTGGTGTAGAAGGCATGCCAGGGCGGGGCTGGGGTAGAGGGTCATGTCAAGGGCAGGACGGCAACTTGGAGCACTGCAGTCCATAGGGCTGTTCTGTTAGGCTGCCATAACTTAGACAGGCCACCATGTTATCTAAGGTGTGCACGGGGGCCTCCTCAATTGCTGGAGCAGACTAGGATCAGGAGGCTTAAGTCTAGTTTAAAGCTACCTTGGCCTCCACCTCCCCTCTGGGGCGCAAGTCCTATGCTGTGCCTCTTTGGTTACATCTATAGTTCAAGCTGCGAGTGTAATTCCCAGTTCGAGGAGACATGCTGGTGCTAGCGCTGATCGAGCTAGCACAGTGTTTCTCAACGACCAGTCTGTGGATTGGCACGGTCCCGGAGATTTCCCTGACACAGTTTAGGAAGGCAGCAAGCTGGTTCCTGCTATCCAAAAGTTTGAGAAGCACCGAGCTAGAGCACCAAAAATACAGTATAGTCATGGCAGCATTTGTGGATACCCACCCTAAGTACATACCTATCTGAGACACTCAGCATGTACTCTGGGCAGCTAGCCCCTCCTGTCTGAGTTGCTAGTCATGTACTCTGGGCAGCAAGCTGCCTTGGCTAATCTCTATTTTTAGTGCCCTAGTTTTATCAGGCTAGCGCAAATGTGTCTCATTGAGATGGGAATTATACACCTAGCTCAAAGTGTAGACATATCCTTTGAGGTACAGACCAGAATCTCACCCTCTACTTTGCAAGTCCACTTTTGGTTGTTAAGTGTTAAGGATGCTGAGAGGAAAGTTTCACATACTCTTATATCATCTATTACCAAGTAGCAATGTGAGTTATAGTGTTGTTTACGTACTGCTAAGACTGAAAATAAATGATTCAACTATCTTTAATATACTGTTCCCTTTGTAACCTGGTGCTACAACATAAAGTAATTGAGTTCCAGGCCTTCTGTGGCATAGCTATCAAAATCAATACAAGATGATTATATATTATTTTCAGTAGTTCAGCAGAAACAAAGTTTGATGTATCTGAAGCCAGAAAGTCCAATTCTAGATTCAGAGCCAGTTTCCCCCAGAATTCAGAGGTTTGCAGATTCAGGATTTGGGTTAGGGCCAATTCTGAAACAAACATAGCTGTTTGGATACACAGCTTTGGAAATGGCGTAGTTTTAAGTGGCTGCTGTTGACTCTGCTTTATAGTCATAACAGAGAAAATGTTACTGCAGAGTCTGTTGTTGCTGTTTGTTTTTCTTCCCTCTGCCACAGGTGATAGGATTCACACTTGCTTGTTTGTTTTTGTTTTGTTTGTTTAAAAATCAGATGCTCCTACCTGAAGATCATAGCTGTGGAAGCTACTATGATATAAAGTCCTCTCAGCTAGTTTCACCGTTATTTCCTTCCTATTTTAAACTGCATAGACTTAGGCAGCCTGAAGTGTCACTGGAAAAAAAGATAACTATTATATACAGATGCCCCAACTGAGAAACATTACTATATAGGTCTCTAGTCTCAGACACCAACCCCAATCTCCAACGGCCTGTATTTGTATGTCTGCAGCTACTGCAAATTATCAAATCAAAATCAGATAGGAGCAAGTCTTACAACTATTAGTCTATCCTATTCAGGCAAAACTGCCATTCAAGTCAAGTGTTGCCTGCATAATGATTGCTGACTTTGGAACAAAATTTACAGACACCATTTGATTTGTAGCCCTAGTGTATGGCTTATGTCCTGTTCATTTTAAATGAGAGAACTCATGTATACCTTATTTCCACACTGAATTTGTCTAGCTTCAACTTCCAGCCATTGGATTGTGTTACACCTTTCTCAGCTAGATTGAAGAGCCCATTATCAAATATTTGTTCCCCTTGTAGAGACTTACAGACTAATCAAGTCATCCCTTTAACTTCTCTTTGTTAAAATAAATAGATTGAGGTCTTTGAGTCTATCACTATAAGGCATATTTTCTAATCCTTCAATCATTCTCATGGCTCTTCTCTGAACCCTCTCCAGTTTATCAATACTCTTGAATTGTGGGCAACAGAACTGGACATAGTATTCCAGCAATGGGTGCACCAGTGCCAAATATAGAGGTAAAATAATTCCTACCTGAGAGTCCCCTGTTTACACCAATCCACAGATTTCCCTGTTTATGCATCCCAGGATATCATTAGCTCTTTTGTCCACAGCATCACACTGAATCTCATGTTCAGTTGATTATCCACCACGACCCCCAAAGCTCTTTCAGAATCACTGCTTCCCTGGATAGAGTCCCCCATCCTGTAAGTATGGCCTACATTCTTTGGTCCTAGAGAGAGACATTTATATTTAGCTGTATTACAATGCATATTGTTTGCTTGCACCCAGCTTACCAAATGATCCAGATCACTCTGAATCAGTGACCTGTCTGCTTCATTATTTACCATTCTCCCAATTTTCTGATCATCTGCAAACTTTATCATTGATGATTTTATGTTTGGATGGAGGAGGATTGTTTAGGATGATGCAAGGGAAAATGGGATGAAATTTAGAGAATGCACATTTAGGGTTATTACTGGAGCAATTGATACAGAATCTCACCTGCTGGAAATAAAATAAAACAACAAAAACAGATAAAGGCAGGTCAAGATGGGGAATGTGATGAGAAACCTTCTAGAGTCTCACTTTTATGATGCATGAAAATATAGAATGTTTTGTGAAAAAAATTGTAAATATCACCTGAACCTTTGGGGCTCTCTTGTGGTCTCTCACTCTGACATTAAACATTTATTTTGTATGCTTTTGCATTTTAAAAAAATGTGCTAATGTGATAAGAAGATATTATCACTTGATATAAACACTACTTTGTAAAGGTTATTTTCATTTCTTCTTTTTTTTCTTAGTGCTGACTCTATAGTCCCAGTAACTCCACAGTTGAATAGAAGCGAACTCCTGGGCCTATTTAAGTCAATAGGAGTTTTGTCAGCAACTTTAATGGGGCCGGGATTTAACCACATGTGGAAGCATACATTTGAACTTATGTTACTTAGCAAGCTACACCTTAGACCCCTCTCAGTCCCTGCCACAGGGTGCACCACTTGCCACTGGTCTGGCGCCTTCTCCTGGTCCATTGGGGGATTAGCTCTTCAGGCCAATACCCCACCGTGGCTTGCACACGATCACTCTGTCTCCCTTTGGTCCACAGCCCTTTTCTCAGCCCCAGGAACTGCAGTATCCTCTTCATGATTCAGCCTTCCAGTCACAGAGGCCTGGTCTACACTAGGGGAGGGGAATCGATCTAAGTTATGCAACTTCAGCTACATGAATAAGTCGACGTACTTAAATCTACTTACGGAAGTGTCTTCACTGCGGTAGATCGACTGCTGACGCTCCCCCGTTGACTCTGCCTATGCTTCTCGCTCCGGTGGAGTACCGGAGTCAACAGGAGAGTGCTCGGTGGTCGATTTATCGCGTCTTCACTAGACGTGATAAATCGACCCCCGCTGGATCGATCGCTCCGGAGGAAAGTGTTCCCCCGCTTATGGGGTAGCAAAGTCCCTTCTCCCTAGCAGTTCTATGCGGTCTTCCCTTCCATTGATTCAGTGCCATTCCTTCAGTGGCTGGTAAGGGAACCTAGGCCCACCCTCTACTGTGGGTTCCAGTCCAGGCCACTCTTAGCTCAGAAGTCCCAGGCTCTCCTCTCCCAGCCACTCCTTTCCTGGACTGCTTCTTACCATGCTTGGGTCCCCTTCTCTCTGGGTGTGCTGGCTCCAAAATTCCTTTCAGAGTGACTGCTGCCTACTTTCCTGCAACCTTCCCCAGCAGCCCTGTCTGGTGCCAGCTACTTGGTTTTATACAGACCCTGCATGTTCCTGCACAGCTGAACCAGCTTCTAATTAGTTCCCTGCTCCCTGACTCTTCCTCCAGGTGCAGCCTATGGAGTTAATTGGCCTACCTGGCCACCTTAATCCAGAACTGTCCCTCTCACATGTAACCTGTGGTGACAGGACGGGCTTCTTGCATCTCAGTCTGGGTGGAACCACACAGTCCAACCACTCTACACTGAATCTGGGCTTTACCAACCATGTTAATCTGACAAGTCCAACTGTGTTTGACACCTGTAAGGGAGCTGTGACAGCAACTCTTTTAAGTGACTGAGAAACAGCATCTTCAAGACAAAGTAGCATTGACTTGCCAAAGAGAACACAGCATTGAAGAAAATGGGTGAACACAACAAAAAGAGTCCTCTGTACATATTTCCTTATCTAAGTAACATCTCTATCCATAGCTCTGGTGAGTCCAGCTTATTCCCATCTCTGGGCTGGGAGAGCCAATCCATTTACTGCAGTCCCCGTGTCTCTCTGTCTGTGTGTATTTCAGTCAGTTTGGGTGTTGGCCTTAGTCTGCTGACAACCCACTCACATCTCCTCATTCCTGAAGCCAGAATCTTTAAAATTTAGGATCTCTTTTGATTCTAAGTTTTGGTCTGGGAAGAATGTACTGTGATGGACTAGCTGGAACCAGGCGGGGGTACCCCCAATCAATATTTTTCCTATTGCTTCCTGAAGGAGCTTTCTCTTTGTCATTGTTTCATTTCCAGTTGGTTCCTCCCGTAACAGCCTCCTTTGATAACTCCTGGCAATCCAGCAGGTTAATAGCAAATAGATTATCTGAGAGGTATATGATATTTACAAAAAATACTACACAACTGCCTCATTCTCCAGGTAACTAGGAGCATTACAAATTATTTTTCTTCCTTGAAGAATATATTCCCGCTATTCTTCATATGTTAGTTTTGCATAAATCCAACCCTTCCCCACACACAAAAAGCTTAAGGTTAGAAATATGATATTAGTTTTCTAGCTACATTTTGCAATGCACTGGAATGGGATGAAGATTGTAATAAAATGGGATGAAGATTGTTATAAAATTATCCCAACACTGCTAATTTTTAAAAGTCTCCTTATTTTTTATACTAAGGCTTGGAAAAAACAACTGGAGAATTTCTGCAATAAAGAAATTCCTTTGTTTTCATGGGAACTGATTGTAGTGGTATGTTCTACATACAATGTTTCAACTGCTTCAAAAAATGCACTACTTACTACATTGTAGTTATATATCATCTTCCATACAAAGTTCTCAAAATCTTTTAGACTGAAAACTCTTTCAGGAAGAGTCTGTCATTTATTATATATTTGTAAAACGCCTAGCATAGGGTTACCATATGTCCGGGTTTCCCCGGACATGTCCAGCTTTTGGGTCTTTAAATAGCCGTCCGGCGGGAATTTGTAAAAAGCTAAAAATGTCCGGGATTTCCCCCGGACGGCTATTTAAAGACCCAAAAGCGCTGACAGGGCAGCCGCGCTGGGGGAATCGCGGCAAGCCGGCGCCGCCGGC
>NW_020664404.1:18435549-18468473 GCF_002925995.2 Terrapene triunguis | reverse complement strand
CAGTGGGGGCCGCGATCGGCCAAACCTGCCGCATCAGCAGGTAAATAAACTGGCCCGGCCCGCCAGGGTGCTTACCCTGGCGAGCCGCGTGCCAAACGTTGCCGATCCCTGAAATAGGGCAAGGGACTGGAACTCTTTTCTGGAAATTATGATAATATTGTTGAGGAAAAAATCTGTGGGGTAACCAATACATTGTGAAAATTACCTCCTTATTTAATATCACCCTAAATCATAAAATATCAGATAGAATGTTTTCTCTGAATGTTAAATGAGTAGTTCAGAAAATAATTTACAAAGTGCCAGGCATGATTTCCCAAGCACAAATTAGTTGGCTGAAAATATCAGCAAACTTTGCAGTGTAATTCAGTACACCTAACATTTGTAGATACGTGTAATATCTTGTAGATGATGAAAAGTCCTTTGACAGAATCAAATAGAATTCCACGTTTTTTGAGAGCATTTTTTTTTTTTTTAGTTTAACCTATTTTTTCATCTTTAATCCTCTCTCTTTAGAATCTCTAAAAGTGATTTATTTTCCTCAGGCCCCCAACTCAGGTGTACCAGACAAAGGTATCTTATTTCCACCTTTTTTTCTTCTTATAAGGGGAAATGATTAATGTTAATGCAGGGGGTGCCATTAAAGTCTCACTATTTGCCACTCTGCATTATACCATTGTCTTTCACTGTAAGTACAGGAAGATACCAGGGTCTAGGCCACAATTCTGCAAGACACTGAGCATTGAAAGATTGGGCCCAATCCTGAGAGGTGCCAAGAACCCTCAACAACAACTGAATTATCAGCCTCTTATTGTAGGTTCCTGGCTGAGCAAGTGTTGAGCTATTATTGACACCTGCTGTAATTAGGGTACACTCTGAGAGTCTCATCCTGCACAAACTTATACACGTGCTTAACTCTACTGCCATGAGTAGTCCCAGAGAAATCAATGGGACTCCACATAGTGGTAAATTTAAGCATGTGTATAGGTGTTCGCAGGATCAGGGCATAAATTGTAGAGGCTAAAATTCCCCTTCATGATGAAAATTTAATGTTTTAATTCATTATCTTCCTTCTGCATTTTCTGAGTTTTCAAGGGATAAAAACAAGGAGAAATCTGAAATCTTGCACCTCAACCAATATTGTATGGGTTGATATTATCAAGACACTGTACATAACCTTCCTGAACCATCTTACTGAATGTCTCAAATAGACAAATATCAGTAACTGTCAGCACACAAATGATTGTATACTTACTTGTCCAAAATACCGAGATCCCCAAAGTCATACATTGACTAGATGCCCCTCTACATGCCCCACCACCCACTATATTGGTAATAATAATGTAGACACTCTGGCCTAAACTTTCAGAAGTAGCTCGTGATTTTGATGCCTCCATTTTTGGATGCCCATCTTGACAAATCTTAAAGAGGCTTGATCTTCAGAAAGTGCTGAGTAGAGCTCGTTGAAAAATATTCATCTAAACAGTTTTCCTTCAGAAAAACACTGCTTCAACTAAATTGACATTTTTCATGAAGTTGTATTGATTTTAACAAAAATTTTAGGGAAAACAGGTTGAAAATGTAAAAACATCCTATTCACCATTTTCAGAACAGAAAGTTTTGATTTTTCTTTTAGAAACAACTTTTAATTTTGAAATTTACTTGTGTATGTGTATATATACACACACACACACACACACACAGGTCAAAATTAAACCAAAACATTTTGATTAATCCGAAAAGAATTTTTTTAGATTTAATTTAATGAAAAAAATTAAATTGTGGCTGTTCATCCCTGATCAATACTAAAAAAATTGAAATCTCATTTTTTTTTTTGTGGGATGGAAAATCCATTTCTAGTGTTGAGCACCCACTCTCTGAAATTTAAGCCCTTGTGAAACATCTAAAGTCGGGCATCCAAAAAGTGAGTCATTTTGAAATATTTAGGCCTGTGAAACTCACCCTGAACTTTGAGCTAATCTGCAGAGAGCGAGGAAGCTGGATTTTCAGGTACTTTAAAAACAATCCTTTGTTATGGTTTTGCAGAGTTTTATAACCTTTGCAAATAAAATAACTTGGAAAAATTGCACATAAAAAAATCACTATACCTCTATAAACTAATGGCACTCCAATTACAAAATGTGTGTTTAAATATTAATAATATTGTGAAAAAGTACTTGGGGGGCAAATACACGTGTAGCTTTGACATTTTTGTTGTGAAAATAGAATTTTCTTGATGAAATAATTGCTTTCCCCTTGTGGAATCTACATCTTTTTCACGGAAAGGTTAAGATAAAAAATGCTTTTCACATGGCTCCACAGCATGAAATTAAAAAAAAATGTAATGTGTCTTTAAACATCAGTTTAATTTAATTTAGGTACAAAAATATTAACAAGCTTTAATCACAAACATATATTTATTGCCTGGTATCATTGCAGGGAAAAGTTAAGGTTGTTTGGGTGCACTAATTGTGCATTTTCATACTTGAACATGTTTGTATTTATTTTAAGGTTTCCCTTAACTTTGAATTCACTGGGTTTATAGTGTTTGGTTTTGGAATAGAGAGACAAAATGATTAGACACAGGTCACTGGCAGCACTGGAAGTGGAACCAGGGTTTCCAGACTCACAAGCCATTGTCCCTTCCATTTTACTACACAATCTCCCCAAGCAGTGTCCAAAGGACAATCTAGTCTTGCTCAGTGGCATACGAGGAATGAATTAATCATCTCAGTGCATGTCCCAGCTGACAGGTGATTTTATTAAAAAGAAAGTACTATAAAAATATTCTACAATAATGGTGTGAACCACTACATCTTACATAGCAGTACTGCAGAATTTGGGGCAATTACTATTGAATGCTGTGGTATTATTTGTATAATAAAAGGTGCCTGCATCCAACTTACACCACAAGTGACACCCATATCGCTAGTCTTGTTAGAGAGGAGAAGGACAGAAAATATTCAGAAGTCGCCTTTTAACCCTCGAGATAGAATTACCTTTGTACCAGGGGATCTATGTATAGAAGCTTGTGCTGTCAATGCCCATATTTAGGCTTGGAAGGATTAGACTTTTATTGGTAAATGTCAATAAATGTTGATTTTACCATAAACACGCAAACCAATGAAAAAAATATCTCCATCAATAATCATCAAACTTTACAGAGAGTCAAAGTAAGAAAAATGCTGCTTGAGAACTTAGAGTTTGATTTAAGGCTATTTATTGGATATATTTTGACGTGTGATATTGACAATTTGTGTTTTATTGTATTGTTATGAAATAATTATTGTCTGACTGCCATAATTTCCCACAACTGTGAAAATTTAAATTGATAAAAGTAGGAAACAATGCTTAAAAATAAACGTTGATATTATCCACCAAAATTATTAAAAAATTCAAAAATTCTGCCAACCCTATCCATATTACATCTGTTCTGCAGATAAGCAGGTGGCTTAAGTCTCCAGTGATGTTAGTCTGGCAACTTTATCCAGCACAAAATGTCACTCTAGGAAAGTATTTTCACTTGATGAGCTGAAACTGTCATACAACAATCACTATCTTGTAAAGCATTATATATCTAGCTATCACCTTGTGTGGCAAGGGTGTAAAAATCTTATTCATTTTTGACAGTACATGCATCAGTGGAAAGGAGCTTTATTCAATTATTTTGAACCCCTATGATGAAGCTAATTATTGAACTGAGTTAACTCAATGAAACATGTCAATTTAAAATATAAAATTCAATCCACCATTACACAAATAAAATATAGAAGCACTCATAATTAGCCTAACTACATTTTAAATTTTCATGTGTGTATAATTTAATACATGGATGCAAGTAACTAACTGCCTCTGGTTTTTAGGTTAACAGAATTAGGATAAGTGTGGAGAGTAATATATGTGTATTTTAAGTAAGGCAATTAACTTATTTCCCAACATCTAGGACCTACAGATGATCATGTTTATTAGTATTTCACAATCCAGAAAGATTACATTTTTCTTTTACTTACAGACTGGTGAGGTTTTTTCCCCGCAAAGTTAAATAATCACAGCTGTAGCTTGCACAGGCATTACACAGAGATATAAATTATACATAAATGAGACTTACAACTGCAGGAGAGAGAGATTAATTATTAAAGACATAGCCCAGGTTCTGTTGAGAAAAGTACTAGAAGGTTTAGAGGTCTGTGGTGTGTATGCACAGTAGCTTCTCTGTTTCCATTTAATATTTGTTAGACAAGTCACAAAGCCCTCGCAGACAACAGCAGCAAATGATCTCCTTGAAGGTTTTCCTGAGCTCTTGACTCCGGAATGCGTAGATAAGGGGATCAATGATGGAATTGCACATGATGAGAATGAGGTACAAGTTAAAGTGGGACATGAAACATACACAATATGGGTTGTGGGGGCAGGAGATGTAGAAAATCAAGTGGAGGAAAAATGGGGCCCAGCACACAACAAAAACCCCTATCAAGATGGTCAAAGTGATGGCCCCCTTCATGTTGGCACCTTGACGAATGGTGCCCGTCCCTGGAAGAACTGCAATCTTTTTGATATGCAGTCGGGCCAGCATGAACATGTGGACATAGAGGGAGGCCATGAGAACTAGCATGGTGAAGAACATGCTGATAAGACAGATGATGACAACGCTGCTGTCTGAGTAAATGATGAACAAAATGCCTGAAACCGTGCAAGCAGCCCAGATGCATGTTATGATGATCCCTACACGCTTCACTGTCATAATGTTATGGTACTGGAGAGCATAAAAGATGGTAAAATACCTGTCCACAGCTATTGAAAGCAGGCTGCAAATGGATGCAAGTAAGGAACTGCAAATCACCGAGTCAATGACATTGTCAATGTTTACGGTGAAACTTTGTGCACCAGTGTCTGTATTGTTTAACAGGGTGATTACAATGGTTTCTGATCCATTTGACAGACTCACTAGCATGTCAGCCACTGCCAGACTACAGATGAAAAAGTACATAGGTGAATGCAGATTCTTGTTCTTGGCTATTGCCACAATGACCAAAATGTTCTCCAATAAACTTATGAAGCCCAGAGTCACAAACACTTCCGGGGCCACAAAAAGTTGCTCATAACACCCCCCAGAGGAGTAACCTTTTCCACTTGACTCATTGGCACCACCATGCAATCCATAGCTGTGGTTCCAGAAGCGCAGAGGCTGGTGCATGCCATGGTGGCGTGTGATGTTCATCTTATGAAGCGCTGATCCAATGCTAAGTGGTATTTTTCCAGCTTGCTGCCTTTTAAATATCAAGTTTCTTTTTAGTTTCCTTGTAGTCCTCCTGAGACTTTTCACTTGCAAAATTAGCACAAAAGCCTCCAAGGGAGAAAGCAGTTAAAACTCTACCATGATATCAAACAGCAGGATTTCAGACTCTGAAATGCTGGTTTTGTCTCTTACAGATGCAGTTTCTAATAATCATCACCTTTAGCATGGTTATCAAGTTCCATGATATTCAATCTACAGCTGTTTTAGTTTTTCCCCCCCACATAGCTTATATATACTGATGCATTCAGGTATTTTCTTGTCTTCCATTAGGAAAGGTAAAAGTAAAATACTCTAGTGACTGCTGCTGAGTGGAAACCAATTTCAAACCGCAAGCACCACTCTGTCAGGCAGTGTACGCTTGCTGCCTGTTTTATGGTGTGTAGAGGGTGAAAAAGTATTCAGAGGCATGCTCCTCCTCTGATTTGCCTTCAGCCAATAAGGCTAAGGAACAGTGAAAGTCTAGGAGATGCTGATTACATTTCAGAACTGCACATCACATAGCAAAACAGTTTCAGTTGCAGCACAGCTCCCTACAGTTACAGGAAATTGGATTTTGTTTTGCTTCCTTATCTTTTCAGAATAGTTTTATTCCCCTCAGAGCCCTCCACAATGGATTTTCTGTATCACCACCACCACTTCTTACAACTACAGCTGCTTTCAGAGTCTTAAAGAAGTCCTTAAATCGCTCAGATGCCTTGGCTTATATCGGGGCTCGGCAACCTCTGGCACGCGGCTCGCCAGGGTAAGCACCCTGGCAGGCCGGGCCAGTTTGTTTACCTGCCGCATTGGCCGGTTTGGCCGATCGCAGCTCCCACTGGCCGCGGTTCACCATCCCAGGCCAATGGGCGCTGCAGGAAGCGGCGCGGGCTAGGAATGTGCTGGCTGTGGCTTCCCGCCACCCCCATTGGCCTGGGACGGCGAACCGCGGCCAGTGGGAGCCGCGATTGGCCGAACCTGCCGACGCAGCAGGTAAACAGACTGGCCCGGCCCACCAGGGTGTTTACCCTGGCAAGCTGCGTGCCAGAGGTTGCCGACCCCTGGCTTATATTTTTTTATTGTTAGTAGTAGTAGTAGTCCTTTACATTTCTTTTTGATGACAAAGTTACTGTTTTTTATATGCATGCCAAGTATGCTCTAGAATGGGAATCAACGGAACCCGGATCGCCTCCTGGCTCTGCCACAGACTTCCGGTGTGACATTGGCAATGTCATTTAATCCCTATGTGCCTAAATTCCCTATTCGTAAGCTAGATAATTCCTTACTTGACAGGTGTTGCGAAGATAACTATATTGTAAAAAGTGTAAGGCACTCAAGTGTTATGGTAAGGGGCGCCGCATAAGGACCTGAGATAAAGCAAGAAGGGTCCATAAGTATTCTGCAGATTACGCTGATCTCCAAGACACACCACTGTCACCCAAGTATCATCCTCATTGCTGGCAGAGTTTAGTGCCAGATGTTGGGAAACTAGATTGAGCAGTGGAGAGTTGCTTTTCCATTAGCTTTTCTGATTAGTTAAACAAAGCTGTGATTTTTGAGAAAGGTGTCTCAGGGATCAGCAATAAGACCAAGTAGACAGTAAGTCCCCAGCGTAATCATTAATCATCCCACAACACTGTGCCCCATCAGCAGGCCTGACGACACCCTTCAATGCACTTGTGTCAGCTCTGCCTTAGAAGCCACTAAAAAAATACAGTTCTAGAGGGAAAAAACCAGCAGGAGACAATAACACTTTTGTTCATCAACCACTATAAAGTATTTTTAAAAATACAAAACTACCAAACAAAAAACGAAAAGCCAATAGAAACTAGAAAGAACAGAAAAGGAGCGGGGAAATGGCACTTAGAGTCATTGCACTTGGGAGCATCGTGTTCATTTGGGAATTGTTTAATGAGCCGTTCCTTGACACCTGACAAGAAAACAGAAGAAGGGCTGAGTCTGGTGCAGCAGCAATCCCCAGTAAGTAAGGGTTTCGTTCAGAGCTAACTTCCCTTCTCCCCCATCCCTCCTCCCCCATGCACTGGAGCTCTGGAGAGGAATTGTAAGATAAAACTGCTGTGTGGGGAGACAGGGAAGGGAGTTTACCTGAGGGAGTACAGGGCTCCACACACCAAATCTGAGCTCTGGGTTAAATCTGCAGCGTGAAAAGGGCCTTTATTTTTACATTTGGTTTTGCTGAGGTAACTTGTTTTGTTTTATGGTTATAAAGATTTTATCCTGCTGAAGAGGCCTGGCTGATTAATTCTGTACCCTTTAATTCTGCCGATACTATGATGATGAAGGCCATGTAAGTACCTAGACAAATGGATCTGCTGACAGAACAGCAGCATATTGCAGAAGTATAAAACCACAGATACACTAAATAGCCAAATCTACCACCCATATGCACAGGAAATCCCAAACTTAGAGATGACATTCCACTCACCAGCAGCTTTCTTATAATGAAGGTATGACATACTGGCCAGACAGTGATCTTTATTTCCCTGCCACAGTCACACATGACATGAGTCAGGGCTATAAAAGGTTAATATCCTTGTCACATGGCACTGGGTGATTGTTCACTAACTCCTGTTGTAGTCCCCTCACAGTGGACTTGCTCCAGGAGTGGTAGAGGGAACAAGAGGACAAAGCTTGATTCGAAACCTTAATGGGGAGAGAACCAGCTCCAAATATCTAACTTGTCCTACGTGTGCCTCCTGAAATGTGCGGACTCTGAGTGTTCTCAACTCCCAATTAGCTTCGAGAATCCTTTGTCAAAGGTGTATTTATTGTTTTTGCAAGTAGTGCTGCCCATGTCTAAAAAGTTCAACTTGCTCCTCCAAACTTTTGCACCCAGCAATGATGATCCTGCATGAAAATATACATTTGAGATTTGTGCAACCCTCTGTGGTAGCTGCAAGCAAAAATATTACAGAACTAAATTACAAGGACTCTTCTGTGCAGTTACCCTCATCTGAAGTGTGTGTGGGCTTTGAGACACATAACTACATGAGGAAGGAAAACATGATCAATAAGCCTCTGAACTGCAGTGGGGACTTAAGCCACTGAACTGAGACTTCACAGCTCCCCCTTTCCTTGCCCAAACCATGCACCCCCTCTTATCTATGTGGGTTCAGGGGAATAAGAAATTCCAGGGAGGACCTAGCTCTACGGGCCAAAGAAAGTGAAGCCTGTGGGAGCAGACCCAGAAGCAGCCTCAGGGGGTTTGCAGCAGGGTGTTCTCTCCCTTGGTCTGATTTGCTGTTTACTCCATTCCACACATTTACACAGTTTGCTTCAGTTACCCTGACTTCATACCCTTTCCCCCTTTTCTGTCTCTGTTTCCCCATCCCTGGTGATCTGTTTAGCTTCTCCTCTCCTAACTACCCCCACCCAAAAACAGTACTCCTTTTTGGCTGGTCCCTAGGCACTACTGTAATAAAAATAATAATTCTCATTCTTGCTCACTGACACGATGAACGTGTTTGTTATGTACAGATAAGACTGTTGTGGAGGTTCTGCTTGTTGTCAATGAGACACTACTGGAGCAGAGTTAAGATTGTTTTGGCGCTTTAATCATGCATATCCACACTTTCAAATACGTGGGTTTCTTCTAACTTTAGCCAAATATTTCCTAGTTCTCTTTGAGGTTTTGTTTTTGTTGTAATGTTCACAATTTGAAAATATATATATAGATTTCTAGGGTTTTTTTTATTACCCAAACCCGAATCAATATTGATTTCCACAGGATTGGCCACTGTATAAACACAGATGGAAACTCCCTGCACCAAAGGGTTTACAGTAGAAGATGGACTCACTTCTTTAGGTCCAGCTTCACAAATCTTTTGCTTGGGGACTTTAATTACAGCTCAAGGGACCCTCGCTCTGAATTTGAGAATAAACTAAGATTTCAACATCAAGCTTATTAACACATCAAAAATTGTCATGGGCACAGAAACTAACTTACAAATAATGGAGTTCATCTTAGAAATGAAATATCAAAGGAGAGGAAATAACAGCCTGTCTTTACAGCCTGAGGATGAGCAACACAATAAGACATGTTTTGGTTTTGATTTTGTGAGATGTCACACTGAGCCTCCTTCACAAGCCTCTTCCCAAAATCCTGCTACTTGGATGGAATCTGACATTATTTCTGAATCACACACCAACATTTCCCTTTAAACAAAATAGAAGAGCGCCGTCCACGTCATCCTTAACAGCGGGATGAAATTCGAATTACTCACATTTTAAAAGGATAGAGAAGAAAGATGGAGAGAGAGAGTCAGGTGGGACAAGACAGTTATGGAAGAAATGGTAAAATAGGGAGGAGAAAGTATAGTACATTTGAACAGGATGGTGTCAGAACCTAACAGAAGCCCAGCTGGACCCCAAGTTCATCCTTGAAAATACTAGCATGGCAATGGCTGCAAATGGCCCTACATGGGACTGTGAAAAGGGGGTTGAAAGGAAAAGCTAACCAGTGGACTAATAGCACCTAGTCCTGTAAGACTGTACAAGAAGTGTACTGATATTGTTTAAGGGATACAGCATAAATCATGTTATAATTGAAAACAGATGTTATTAAATGTGCCCACGTCAAATTTCTCAGTGCACCCAAAGGTCATGCTTGTAAATAAGTTAATTAAAAGATCTTTTGTATATTTTACAATGTGCTTACACTCTTTTCAGCATGTAAGAGAAGCAGATCGTTAAACCTTGGAAAGGTCTCAAGTTTTGTAGCCTGCTGCATGTCCTGGAGTATTGAGCAGTACAGCACTGTAAATTCCAACTGCTATTTTACAATACACAAGTCAGATATTGGCTCCCTCAAAAGAGAATCATCACAAGCATTTCTCTGATGAACTCTATCCCCAGTAAATTTGTGTGTGAGCCACACTTTTTTGTTCGGATAATCATGAGACATGCATGTGTTAGGCTCATTGGGAAAAAGAAGAGCATATGTGCACAGCACTTAGCGTAATGAGGTCCTGACCCATGATAGGGACATCATTTGTACTACAGTTCAAATGCCCTAGTAACTATAGCAAGCACAAAAATAAAAACACAAATGAGAACTAGAACTACACTATTATTAAATAAAGTCAACACCATACAACTTTAAAATAATTAAACTAATTTGTAAGAGTAGAAGCGACACATCATACCACAGTCAAAGGCTTATAAGTTTTGAAAGGGTCATTAAGATGTTTGTTTATCCCATTACTACCTCAGAAATAAAGTACCTGTTGCTGAAGGTTACTTAAAAAGGTCCCTAATGAGAAATAATGCAAGAAATCATTTCTCAGAAGGTACTCAGCACTTTGCAGCACCAAATCCTAAGTTAGACATTTCCTTTCATCCAGCTCTATAAACCAGCATCTGTGTCTCCTGAAACATGTTTGATGCTAATAGCCAAGCTGTTAGTCTGTCCATTGCTCTTGTTCATGACCTTCACATTAAAATAAATGGAGAGAAAATATGCAACAACATGTTTTTTCTTCAATTCGCATATGTTCCTGAACAGAGCAACTTTCAGTGCTGTCCTTGCTTCTCTCTCTCTTTTTTTTACCATTAGTGTTTATAGTATCATTTTATGTTATGATTTTTCAGAATGATCTTTGGAGGTTTACTGTATTCAGTTCAGGTAGATGTTTAACATGTATTAAGAGTTTCTATAAGTTACAGAGTTACAATTGCATTTTATTCTAACTGAAGGAAGTTCCAATCGACCCAGCTGTCAAACAAGACAGCTTGAAAAATAATATTTCATTTTAGTTGAGAAAGAAAAAGAGCACAAAGGAGGAAAATAAATATACAGTCATTTACTGACGACCAAGGTGGCATTCTGGATCAATAAAGTGTCACCACAAAAAATGCCAGTTTGGATGATGGCACTATAGTTCATTTCAGTTTTCTTATTTTCTTTTCTTTTTTATAAAAGTCGCTACAAGTACAGTGCAAATGTCAAACGCTTGGGGGGAAGGGGGATGCAGTGCTTGAATAATGTGAAGTGGAGAGTCATTAAATATCTTGATTGTATTTTCTTCTCTTTATCTCTAATGATTATAGCAATGATATTCATATAGAAAAGGGTGATACAACTGCTGCGAGTGTATGCTGTGAATATAACATATGGGAGATGGGGACCTAACTCCTTTAGAGTCTTTTGAAAATCCCAGCCACGGTGAATATTTCTTTAGCTGCACTCTCTCTACCAACATTTGTTTTTGTTTTTTAAAAGGATTCACAATATAGCTGATTCCAACATTAATGCATCTCAAATTTCTTAATGTAATAGCTTTCAAGACAAAATTCCACCTAGCCCTGCTGAACACCCTGAAGCTTTCAGAAAGTGCAGAAAATACATTTTCTGTCATGTTCAATGTACAGTACAGAGTACATTCAATATGATTTTCACCAGTACACTAGCTTCCTTTAACAGTATTATCTGTATGCTACAAGTCCTACATAATTAGATCACCAAGCTCACCCTTGAGAGATTTCGTCCCTCTTAGTATCCGGCTTTTAGTTACTTGTCATCCTGAAGAGACATTATAGCCCAAGTCTGCAATTTTTGTTCGTCTGTGGTACTTACAACTCTTAGAACTTGTAAGTATCTTATCTAAAACACTATTGCCCTTCATTTGACACCAGTATCACCTCTCTACTAAGTGGTAGCAGATATCCAGGGCCTTGCAGTTCAGCTTCCCTGGGTAGAAGAAATTAGAGATGCAAAGTCTGGGTATATTCTAAATGTAGCTTGTTTTATTTACAAGTAAACACTACCCCTGGAACACAGGCTCTATCCTTGGTCCCCTTCTCTTCTCCCTGGGTAATCTCATCTGCAACACAAATTCGATTACGATCTCACAGATCTCTCAACCTCTCTCTCTCCCTCTATTCCAGACCCGTGTCCTCTTGTCCAAAGCAAAATCTCAGCCTGTCTCTCTGACATCTAGCCATCAGCTCAAGCTCAACATGGCTAAAACAGAGCACTTAATCTTCATCCCAACCCCTCCCCACTACCTCCACTCTTGAACACTGTGGATAGCACCCTCTTGCCTATCACTCAGGTCCATAACATAGGTGTCTTCTTTAAATCGGACCTCTGCCTGGGTCCTAATATCCAGGTTGGATCTAAATATTGTTGATTCTTTCTGCATAACATCTTTAAGATAGGGCCTTCCCTATCCGTCCACACAGCTAAAGATCTTGTCTAGGCTCTCATCACCTCATGGATCGATGACAGCAACTTCCTTCTCTCTGGCCTTGACAAATGGAATCTTGCCCCACTCATATCCATTCAGAATGCTGCTGCAAAGATCATTTTTCTGGCCAATTACTCTGACCACATCACCCCTTTCTTTGCATCCCTCTAGTGGTGCCATTTCTTTATTGCATCAAACACAAACTACTTGTCTTTACTGTCAAGGCCCTTTATGGAATCTTTCTCTCATTTCACTATCAAGATCTCACCTCCAACTTGGGCTGATGTCAGCCTCCACCACCCACTTGTTAAATTTTCAGACAAACACTGTTGTGCTTTTTCCCATGCTTCCCCTTCTGGGAGGCGTTCCCCATAAAAATCTGCACAACAATCTCATTATCTATTTTCAAAACTCTCCTTGTCCAGTTTTTTGTAGGCACAATGGCAAACAGTTAGACTGCTGGTGTGCTGAGACCATTGCCTATCATGCTAACCAATATTGTTTCATTGTACTCCACTCTGTCTGTATTTATCTGTTGTCTCTATCTTATACTTAGATTGCAAGCTCTCTGGGGCCTGGACTGTCTTTTTGTTCTGGCTTGTGCAGCACCTAGCACAATAGGGCCCTGGTCCAGGACTAGAGCTCTTAGGTGCTACGGTAATACAAATAATAATAATAATTAATAAAGACCATGCAGGCAACCCCTTCTTTCAGAAATCTAAGCCCAACACCAATGTCTGGGTTCCAGGGAACAACTCTGCCTCAAGAACTAAGTCTAATCAGAGATCAAAGCAGACAGTAAATTCCCTGGATGCTTGCACAGCTCCCTCTACCAAGAACCTGACATAAGTGAAACTAGCGACAATAGTCGTATCTCCCAAGACTGAACGTTTTCTCACATACAAAAAACTATGTGCAAAAGTACCACCTGGTGCGGGCTGCCATGGCAACTGGTGTCTGCCAAGGCTGGAATGAACTTGTTTTTCTAATAGACTAAAATACAGACTGCTACAGTGACTAAATTAATCTACTTTAGGATGTACATTCTATTGAAAGTTTGTCCCTGCTCCTTCCTCCCCCCTAGGTTTAACTTGGAGTTTGGCACCAGGAGAAGATAGCTTCAAAATATGTTTAGTTCTGTTTTGAGAGAATTTTCCAGAGGGGTTGGTCCAAGACACCAGAAACATCAGACTTATGGTTTTCTATGGATGGAAATGAAAATACTTTTTTAATTGTAAAATTATTAATATGGTTCTTACCTGTGCTAAGAGTTTTTTGTTGTGGTGGGTGGTGGTTTTTTTGTGTTTTTTTTTTTTATGTACTAGAGCAAATTTAGGTTAAAAATAATTATTACAAAATATTAGGAAAAAAGACCACACACAGCATGTATATTTAGAACTGTACTTGAACAGTGGAAAGTGTTTTCCTATTATATGGCCATGCTCCTATCTTGGCTGGTTGTGTGACTGATTTACAAAAATGTTTAGTTGTAATTTAGACATATGCAGCCAAATTCATTTCTTATATCACTCCACTGCCGACAACGACGATTTTGGTCCATCTATTTAGACCAGAAATATTAGAGAGTTATTGTTTTTTTTTTATATTTTACATCTGTTTGACAAGACTTAATGAAGGTTTAACTCTGCAGCCTTTATGTCCGACATCACATAGGCACCTGAAAAATACCATTGTGGTTCAACAGGACTGCTCAGGAAAGTACTGATCAGCTTGAAGAAGGGCTGAAGAACCAGTCCCAGGACTGATGTGAATTTGTTATTTTTAACAACAGGCACTATGGGCCAAATTTTCAAAGAACCTCCATTTTGAGCACATGCTTAATATACCCATACACTTCACTGAGGGCAAACCCCCATGAGGGCTTGCCCTCTCCATTGGGCAGTGGTGGGAAGAGAGCTAGCAGATCTGACATCACTGATCCTCCAGTCCCGGCTCCTTCCCTAGCCCACACCACACCTAAATGCCCCCATCTGCATTATACTGGGTTTCCTGGCACACACAGAACCTAGAGCCCCTGCTTTGGCTCCCTAAATACTGCTCCTGAGAAGGAGCACTGGTTTGCTGTGGTCAGGGCACTGAATTTTTGTGGAGGAGTTTTGGGAGGCAAAATTTCCCCTCGGGGCTCTCATCCAGTTCAATGGGAGTTGTATTGAGCCATAAGAATGCAGAGCACACATTTGTCATTCATGTTTCATCACTCCATTTAATAAGCTGTGAACCAGCACTTTTAAAACCTTTTAAATAAAAGTGCATGAAATGTATAGACCAAACACTTCCCTGATGGGGAGATGTAAAACTCATCCATCTGGAGGGATTCTTTCTATATAGAAATATTTCTAGTGAGATATATCAGCTATGATCCAGAGTGAATTTTTGACAGAATAGAACTGTGGTGGTTGTACTTCACCAGTCAATAATAGTTGACTTTAATCAAGAAGCACTTACAGCATCAGTAACACCAAGCTTATCAAGGAGTAGTGCAGGCAGCAATAGAATCATACAACACAAAACTTGGGGTGTAAATCATAGAATATTAGGTTTGGAAGGGACCTCAGGAGGTCATCTAGTCCAACCCCCTGCTCAAAGCAGAACCAATCCTCAATTTTTGCCCCATCCCTAAATGGCCCTCTCAAGGATTGAACTCACAACCCTGGGTTTAGCAGGCCAATGCTCAAACCACTGAGCTATGCCTCCCCATCCATATACAAAATGCATTTCAAGCTCTGAAATGTTTTTATCAGTTAAATAGTGTTCTGAAATCCAAGAACAGATTGAGCACAAATGATCCAAACACAGGAAAAGGGTAGGGAAAATTATCTGTTGAATCTCAACAGAGAGGACAAAATTTGACCATGGCATGAGTGCAACAAAGTCAATAAAGCTATATCAGAGTGAATGTGTCTCATTAGTTTCTGGTGAATACTGTCACAGCAGAAACAAATACACACACACACACACAGAGTATGCAACCATGTAATAGTCACCTCACAACAAAATTATTTTAAATGAAAATAGAACATGAAAGTTATGGGCCAGATCATATCTTGCATTTGCAAGGGTGTGCCAAAAGTGAGGAGGACACAAAGGGCTTTCTTCCCAATGTAAGGATGCCAGGCACAACTGTAATCCTCACTAGACTCCCCAAAGGAAAAACATCAATCCTTCTGTACCAAACAGTGGAAATGGCTATTTGGAATGTAGTGCACATTGCCCTACTGGTAAAGAATCACAGAAAGGATCAGGCAATCACACACCACCATCAACTTATACCTTCTTCTTGGTTCCTTGTAGGGTGACCAGATATCCCGATTTTATAGGGACAGTCCCGATATTTGGGGCTTTGTCTTATATAGATGCCAATTACCCCCCACCCCTTATCCCGATATTTCACTCTTGCTATCTGGTCACCCTAGTTCCTTGGCTTTTACCCTTCCATGTATCGACCATGACCTTCTGCAACACCTCGGTGAGAGAAGACACCTATACCCTGCTCTTTTGACAGAGACCATGAGTTTGGAGTACACCTCTACCCTGATATAACGTGACCCGATATAACATAAATTTGGATATAACGCGGTAAAGCAGCGCTCCGGGGGGGCGGGGCTGCGCACTCCGGCGGATCAAAGCAAGTTCGATATAACGCAGTTTCACCTATAATGCAGTAATATTTTTTGTCTCCCGAGGACAGCGGTTATATCGGGGTAGAGGTGTACAGGCTTTATTCATTCTTTAGCTTTTCTGAATATCATCTCAGAGGTTGAAGTACCTTTGCTCTCATTGGGAGCAGGCTGCATAGAACACCCACAATAGAAGCTTTGAAGGAAATGAGAGCATAATACACCTCTACCCCGATATAACGCTGTCCTCGGGAGCCAAAAAATCTTACCGCGTTATAGGTGAAACCGCGTTATATCGAACTTGCTTTGATCTGCCAGAGTGCACAGCCCCGCCCCCCCGGAGCACTGCTTTACCGTGTTATATCCAAATTCGTGTTGGCGTTATATCGAGGTAGAGGTGTAGTAACAATTGCCCTAACGTACCTGTCTGAATGCCTTGTAAAGCCCAGTGAGGTAGGCTTCCTTACCTTAGTTACAAAAAAGAAAAAGTCTTACATCTGCAAAGAAAGTTCAATTTCTGACCCTCCTCAACAGAGTGACAGCCTCTTGTCTCTGTCTCCAGAGAATTCCCCTCTGTGCCCGCTTATTATCTTCTCCCAGTCCAGGGCAGCTACCCTTATGTCCCAGATGGTTTTTCTCCAGACACATACATATTCAACAAAGGTTGAGGAACAGCTGCATTTCAGAAGCTCTTCTACTCAAGAGACGATGAGCCTTTAAATGATTATTAAAGCCACCTTTCAAAGGCTTAACTCCTAAACTTAAGTCTAGTCTTCCACAGATCATTTTGTCTGGCTGAATCCAGTTTACCCAGTTAAGTCCTCTTTCTTAACTGATTTTAAAAAAAACCAACAACATATATTATTGAGATATCCCAGATCCTCTGTCGCAGGGTCACTTTCTACTGACATTGAACATGAAACTTTGAGGAGGATTTTTGATTATTATAACCAGGGAACACATTATACCATAAGTGGCAAATGCAGAGCTTCTTGCACCTTCCTCCGAAGTATCTGGTACTGAACACTGTCAATGAAAAGATAGTGGACTGGATGGAGCACTGGTCTGATCAGGTATGGCTACTCCAGTGTTTCTGAAATAGCACTATCCTTCAAGCTTCTCTTTCTAGAGTGCCTTTCTAGAACATTCCCTATCCCCATCCTGCCTGACTTCCTGCTACCGATTTAAGGTAAGAGGACAAACATCCTCACATCTTCTTCCTTACCCCTCCTACCTACCCACACACCTGTATTATAAACAATCTATAACACAAAACAATAGTTCATTCCTCATTATAGAGCCAGACTAGTCACTGGCTTCACTGCTCATCCATATCTTACTATCATTTGGCCTTGAGGAGAGCTGTATCCAGTTATTCATTGGTATTTATCAAGTCTCAAAGGTGTAGACTTCTTTCTCACAGATTTAGGACTCTTTTTAAAAAGATAGCATCTCCCTTTAAAATGGCTATGGTACCAGTACAATTGCTATTAAGATTGCACAACAGTTCAGCTGGGTTTGGAGCCAAGTGATGATACTACCTGTTTTTTTCAGCACTGAGTAACTTGGTCAGTTTAAGCCTTCAAGTATCTCATTGTGCCAGTTACCAAGCCATTTTACTTCAGCAGTGCTGAACTGTGAAACAGGTTACAGAGAACATTATCCAAGCTGACACAAAATTCATGTTATTATAATTCTTCCTAAAAAAATTAGTGTGGACATCTGATCTTCATTAGTCACAGATGGAGATCGTCAACCAACAAACAGTACCTGCCTATTCTCCCACCACAATAGAGATTGAAGAGCCCAAGACCCTTTGACCCATCCCTATCACCAAATCTTCAGATCATAGTAGGATTGTTCCAACTTCACCACCTGAAGAATTGGCATTTAAAGGACACAAAAGAGTACTCAAAAGAGATTTCCAGTACCAAGCTGCTTACTGGAAATCTCATGAGAATATTTCTTCTCTTGAATATTCCAGTCAGATTTTCAGATTAATCAGGTTCAGTGAAGCATCTAAACTGAACCTCTGAACAATTAGATGTTTGCTAATCACTAATTTGGGTTTTAGCAGATTGAGGCTATGTTGTTAAATACTGTAACCCTCCCGTACTATCTTCATGACGGGGTTGTTCTAGGGGCAGGTGAACAGGGCAGTCACCCTGGGTACCAACTTCATGGGGGTGCCATACTGCTGTACTGCTTGGCTTTCCCCCCAATCCCTTCCCACTGTGATTGGCCAGCCATTTTTGCTCCATTTATTGGCTCAGCTGAGGGGCAGAAGGAGTGGGGAAGGGAATTTCCCATCCTGGCAAAATGACTAATGACAATACACCAGGGGTCTCAAACATGCGGCCCGCGGGGTGATTTTCTGCAGCCCGCGAGCCCCTCGCAGCCCCCTCGCCCTCCCACAGTGTTTACCAGAGCGGTGGCCGGACGTGCACCGGGAGCAGGGCAGGCTCCCTGCCTGCCTGCCCTGCCCTGCGCAGCTCCGGGAAGAGGCTGGAACGTGGGGAAGGGGGGGGCGGAGGGTCTGTGTGTTTCTGTTTCTTTAGGCAGCGCCCCCAGCAGCTCCCATTGGCCGGGAATGGGGAACCGCGGCCAATGGGAGCTGCTGGAGGCGGTGCCTCAAGCAACAGAAACACACAGCCCCTCCGCTCCCCCCCCCACGTTACAGCCTCTTGCGGGGGCAGGCAGGCAGGGAGCCTGTCCTGCCCCTGGTACGCGCCGGGCCAGATCCTGCCCCCCAAACCCCTCCTGCAGCCGAACCCCCTGCCCTGGGCCCCCTGCCGCACCCTGCACCCCGACCCCCTGCCTCACCCCTCACCCTTCCTGCATCCTAGCCCACTGCCCTGAGCCCCATGCCGCACCCCTCCTGCGCCCCGATCCCCTGCTGTACCCTGCACCCTGACCCCCTACCCTGAGCCCCCTGCCACACTCCACACTCCTCTTGCACCCCAACCCACTGCCCTGATCCCCCAGCTGCACCCCACACTCCTCTTGCACCCTGACCCCCTGCCCTGAGCCCCCTGCCGCACCCTGCACCCCAACCCACTGCCCTGATCCCCCTGCCGCACCCTGCACCCTCTTGCATCCCAACCCCCTGCCCTGAGCCCCCGCCGCACCCCACAGTCCTCTTGCACCCCAACCCCCTGCCCTGAGCCCCCTGCCGCACCTTGCACCCTGACCCCTTGCTGTACCCCCCACCCCTCCTGCACCCCACACCCCAACTCCCTGCCCTGAGCCCCCACCACACCCCACACCCCTCCTGCAGGGGCAGGGAGGAGGCAGAGTTGGGGTGGGGATTTCGGGGAAGGGGTTGGAATGGGGGCAGGGAAGGAGTGGGAAGAGGCGGGGCGGGGCGGGGCCTCATGGAAGGGGTGGAGTGGGGGCGGGGCCGAGGGCGGCACGGGGGTGTCAGTAATGCAGCCCTTGGGCCAATGTACTAGTCCTCATGTGGCCCTCATGGTCATTTGAGTTTGAGACCCCTGCAATACACTGATGCCAATACATTGTGGGGTGAGGGTGGTAGAGAAGATTTAATTGGTGGAACTATGTTTGAATTCAGAATTTGCTGTAATTATAAAATCTACTTTCCAGTCTCCCTGGAGATGACTAGAAATAGAGAGCGCACACACCAGTGATCAAGGACAAGCAGCACTATATAGCTGGGAAAATAGCATGCTCTATGGTAATTTGCAAGTAAACAATGTTTAACAGTTCCAGAGTGTACAGTCTTCTCTTTGGACATTATGTACTATATAAAAAAGTACAGGATGAGCCATTTTTCCATCAAGATATAATAAAAAAATAGCTTTTATTGTTGAGGCTAGCTTACCTAGATACAAATAGTCTCTTCTCCTGGATCTGTGCAGAGGGCAAAGCCTTTGTGCATGAATCACTGACCTCCTCAAAGGGGCCGTCTTTGCAGCACCTCCGTTTCTTGCTCCCAATGGCTGCCCCTTCACATGCTGCATGCAGACAGGACTGCGTAAAGGGTTTGGAGTGAAGCTGGAGACAGGAATGGTGGAGAAGGGGTGATGCTGATAGTAGGGAGACAGCTAGGTTTGGTTTTGGCGAGGGAGAAGTTGCATTTTCAAGCCTGAGAAGGATGTCTTGATATTGTTCCATAACCAGTGACTTTGGATGTATTCACCAATTATTCTATAATTTAGGTAGCTTTTAAAATTGTAACATAAGACATGCTGACAGATGCTGGACCAAACTCCATTCTAGGTTACCAGTGGAAATCCAGAGGAACTCTTCTACAGTCAGCAGGGTTAATGGTATTACTTTGGCTTTACGCTGGTTTGTCATCGCAGAGTTTGGGTCTCTAGGCTCATTTTCGTGCTGAGGAAGGGGTACTCAAAGCAGTGCAAGGGATTTAGCCACACATTTCCCATTCTTTCTAATGGTAAATCACTTTCATACTGCTTTGCAAGTCTCTACAACTTTTATAAGTGATTGTTGTTAATAATGATTAACAGTTAATCAGTAGCTATATACTTATATAGCTCTTTTTCATCTGCAAGACTCAAAGCATTTTGCAAAGACGGATAATCATTATTCTCCATCCCCTTCCCTTTTATTTTCAGGCAGGCAGGGAAGCTGAAACAACTTCCCAACTCTTTTACTTTTCTTTCAACCAGTTCAGTTTATGCAAATTGATTCCTGCATGTAGAAAAGTATAGATTAATTCTCTTTGTACTGTCAAAGACCTTTCCTTCGAAGGGTTCACAAGAGCAACAATTGATGTCACAGGAGAGGACTTGCAGAGAGAATTTTTCAAAGGTACATCAGTTAGTCTAGGAGTAACTTGTGTGTGATCAAGTTCCATGGAAACAGCAGGCCACGTTCTTTTATAGTCAGTAATTACACTTTTTTTTTTATTGTGACAACAATTGTATCACATGTTATGGGCTCAAAAATGTCTCCCCAATGGGTGAGTCATACTGAAATGTGCAGCTGGTTATTTTCAGGAGGAAGATTCCCACTGCTTTCAAGAACAAGTCCCAATATTTTCTTAGTTTGAAATTGGGTTTACATGTAAAATTCTTAACTACATTCAACTTTTTTCAAGGTCTAAGTTACTTTGAAAGCATTCCAGACCTTCAGTAGAATCCATCAGGGCATCTCAAATCTTCTCCATCTCTACCCAAAGCAGCAAGGTCTTATTGTCACCCAAATTACAGCCCACAATCCTTCATACCCATATATTTCTAGTTTGCCTACTTTATAAAACCAAAATAAAGAATAAAAAGCTAACAATAAATAAGCATTGCCAGATGAGTGGGTACAGGGTAGTGGTGAAGGGAGGTACTGAATGTGGAGGTACTGTCTCATGTTATTTCTTTGTGATAGCCAAGGAGCCCACCGTAGTGGCACTACATGAACATAGTAAAAAGATGGTTCTTTTATCCACAACTCTACAGCCTGACCTCCTGACACACCTTGATGGTTGAGAAACTGTGGCCTAGACAATACTGTGCTAACCATTGTCTGCATGTTCTCTAAGTAGATGCTCTGGATATAGAAGCATTTAAGAAAGCAGAAGGAATTTAGGTCTGTTTCCATTCTCCTTTATTGTTCAGAAAGTATTTCTGCAATTATCTGCTGCACTGCACAACACTAAATTTCTCATACTGATTAACACGAAGGATCTGTAAGTCCTCTCTCTGACCCAGGTGGGGCTCAAATGGTAAACTCCTAACAAGGACAACTGCCTTTTCTTTGTATCCCTGCCACAGGTTTTTAAAACTAATCTATTTTCCATTATATTACAAAAAGGGGGACTGGATTGTGCCACTTTGTTGCTTTTGCTTTTCTACTTATTGATGTACTGCAGGACAAGAGACCTTGTCAGTACAATTCTTATTACATTCTATATTTATTGCACAGATACCTCACTAAGGCTGTGCTAATGCTATAGGAAAGCATAGGTTAAAAAAAAAATCCACACACTAAAATAATTTTGGTCCTGATTCTGCTCCTAATGAAGTGAATGGCACCTTTTCTATTGAATTCAATGAGAGCAGGATTAGGCCCTCGATTCCATGTACATAAACTTCCATTATAATTAGTTATTATTGTTTAAATAATCGTTTTCTATGTGGTTGCAGAGCTTTGAAAATACCATGTGGCTCAAATATTGAATGCTGACCTTATAAAAGACCCAGATTTCCATCATCAGGGTATTGTGACGAGTGTGTGAATAATTCTGACTTGTCAGTTTGCTGGCCAAACCAAAAATTGTAAAACTAAATTTTGGGTCAAACTAAATATTTCATTTAATTTGAAAGATTTTGTTTTTGAGTGTTTTTTTTTTTAAAGTTCCTTATAAAAAATAACATTGAAGTAAAATTCTGAATGAAAAAGTCATTTTGTATTGAAATGTTTTGTTTTGAACGTGTCAAAATAAAATGTTTCTATTAAAAATGTTTGTTTTCAACTGAAACAATTTGGCAAATCCAAGAAATGTTTCAGTTGACCTAAAACTGCATTTTTTGGCGAAAAAGATTTTGCCCAAAACATTTAACCCAGCTCTCACTGTGACCAGTAGTATTCTTATATCCTCCATCATTTACAATGTGATTTGATGTTGACTTTACTCTCTTCAAATTACAGGTCTAAAAGGAGCTTTTGCCTGCTTGTCCCAATGCTCTATGTGTAAGAATAGTCATTCCAAACAAATAAATTGCTGCCTATGTTGGCATATTTGTTAAATGTCTGAGCACACCCAGTGTGAACCAGATGTTTCCAAACAGTTTCCAAACACAGTTGTTTCCAAACACAGTTAGCAGAAGTGCTTCACCTTCTCTCTACCTTATGCAATTTAACATTACAGGACTGTTTCCCTCTTTCACATAGAATTCCCTTCTAACTTACTATTGTTTAGGCTTTGCCCTGTATCACTGAAAGGTTTGTCAAAGTTTGTGATTATCACAGACAAGATTACAATGTATTTAGAGCAGACATAGGGTAAGTTCCAAGCAAACAAGGACCTCTTTCCAGGTGAACTCCTCCCCACCCTTCACAGGTTTCAGAGCCTGATTTATGGCTTCAGGTGAAACCATATAATTGTAAGCAACTTGTCATGTTCTTGATCAAAAACCAAGTAAAACCGCCTTTTCAGCTGAGCTGTATTTGCAGTTTTGGAACTCATTCAAACATCAAATAATATCCAGGGGGGGTAAACCCATGTGCACCAAAAACCAAAGAAGAATTTGTCAACCCACTTGATGGACTAAAACTGTTTCATTTCACACAGCTCCAGTGAAGAGGAAAGAGTTTCTGGGAAAGAACAAAATAGCTTTTGCCCATCAAAGAGTGAATGAAAAATTGAGTTGATTCTACGACCAAAGGAAGGAAAAACAGCAAGTATTATTGAGTTTTACGTTCACCAGACCCAATAACTAATAGCATTTGAGATAAACCATTCCTATATCCCTTGTCCAAAGCCTGCTGGTTTGGTTCAGCCACCACAAGAATCACTGGGCTGAAAACTTCTCTCACCAACAGTAATTGGAATGGAGTTATTCCGGACTTAGACCTGGCCTACACTACAAACTTAAGTCAGTATAACTATGTTGCTCAGGAGTGTGGTTATATGACCAAAACTCCTGGCATAGACGGTGCTATGTCACCAGGACAGCTTCTCCCATCAACACAGCTACTGCCTCTTGGGGAGGTGGATTAACTATGCCAACGGGAGAAGCTGTCTTGTTGGCATAGGTAGAGTTTTCACTAAGCACTACAGCAGTGCAGTTGCACTGGTGTAGCACTGTAAATGTAGACAAGCCCTGAGTGTAAATGAGAGCATGGAGTATCTTGTGTTCATAGGCTTATTATTACAGTTTGCATTAATGTGGCACCTAGAGTCCCAACTGAGATTAGTGCCTCATTTTCCTGGTCACTACACAATAGTGAGAGGCAGTCTCATCCCCCAACAGCTTAACATCTGAACAGATAAGAAAAAAAGGTGAGAGGTGAAACAGAGGCATAGAGAATGACTCACCCAGGCTCACTCAGCAGTTCAGTGGCAGAGCTGGGAACAGAATCCAAGCCCCTTGACTCCCAGCTTGGTATTCTACTAAAAGAGCCACATTACCAACAGTTGTATTCACCATGCTATTTTTCAGTTTCTCTGGAGTCTTCAGAAAAGTGATATACGTGATAGCAATGTGTTAACTAAAATTCTCTTCTTATTCAGTTTTATGAATCAATAAAACAACCTACAGTGAACAGCATCTGTTCCTCCTTCATGAGCACAAGATAGATATTTACAATAAGTGCCTCTTCTTCATACAATGGTTCCTCATTTAAAGTTATACCTAGATACAGTATCTTTATTTATAAGGTATCAGTGAGTAAACACTGTGTTGGGATTCCCTCCGAGACCCTGTCCACTCAGCTTATCCAGAAAACTTTGTCCAGTTCTGGGAGAATATTTCATCCAGTTCTCTAGGGGATCCAAAACACGCACTTCAACTCCAGATTTCATCACTCAGGTTCCTTTATTTGGCATAGAGCAAAGTCATACTGAGCTGATCAGACTCAAGCATGGGGGGGGGGGAGGGTAATATGGAATACCGCACATCCAAAGTTACACAGAAACCCTGTCCTTTGACATACCCTCTCTCATTGCATTTACTATACATTACAAACACATTTTTTGATTGGCTTCGTCACTTTTCAGGAACCAATCCCTGTGCAGCATACTCAACCTCCTCTTTACATTCCTAGTTTATCTTGTCCATTGCTAGTAAATGGTCCCCTGCGTGTTCTCCCTCTTATCTTAACTGGCTCAGACATTGAGTCTTTTTTAGCCTACTGACCAATTTACTTCAGCCTAATTATCTGTTTACCTCCATAATTCTATCCTCCAAGAAATGAGGCCTCCCTCCATGTGTTAATTACTCATGTCAGGCCAGGCCTCAACTATACCTTGGTGTCTTAGGGCTTGTCTACACTGGCACTTTACAGCTCTACAATTTTCTCGCTCAGGGGTGTGAAAAAACACCCCCCTGAGTGCTGCAAGTTTCTGCGCTGTAAAGTGCCAGTGTAGACAGTGCACCAGCTCCCAGTGCTGGTAGCTAGGCACCTCATGGAGGTGGTTTTTTTAGCTCTCTCCCAGCGCTATGCTGCGACTACACAAGCCGCAGCAGAGCTTTAACATTGCCAGTGAAGACGTGCCCTTAGTTAATCAGAGTTTCATCTCTTGCAACACAAATGCATCATTTTCCTTTATGGCTCTCTCATCCTAAGAATGAGAGAAGCATGTTGATTAGCCAAGAAAAGTCAACATCACATTCATTGATATGTAACAGCACACATATCACTATGATACAAGCCTACATCTGCTGTGAAAGAATTTTTACACAGAAGAAGTATTCAGACCTGATCTATTGCCTTCCAAATAAAATTTCTCTTGTCATAGAGCTGAACCGAAAAATGTGAATGGCCTTTTCCACCCCAATTTTTTTGTAGTTCAGTATTACAAAGTTGCTCTGTCAAAAAATGAGACAGATCAAAGTAGAAATGAGAGGCATTTTCCATGGAGATTTAACTACTACCTATTAGTTATTGTAGTAGACCAGGTACTCACTGTGATAGGTGCTGTGCAAACACAATCACATTCTTTGTTTTCTCTGCCTAAATTGGGTAGCTATTAGCCACCCCACTAACTATTCAAAAATAGTATTTCTTAACACTTACTACACAGTGTGGGATAGAAGATGCCATAGGCTTTCCCTTTGTATATGTGAGTATCACCATTGAAATCTTAATGAAACATCACTAGTATTGAAAAACCAGCTGGAATAGTATATACTACTAATATTCAAACTGGAACAATATTATAATCTTCCAGTCCCACAAGGAACACTTTACTTTGATATATAGAAAACCTCTGTGTGTGCATGTCTGTGAGAGAGAGTGCATACGTGAGCTGAGGTATATTTGTGAATGAATGAAATTTTAGTAGTAAGGATGGATCATGCTGTCAGTAACTTCTGTTAAAGTCAGTAGGAGCTAGGGGAGTGCAACTTACAGGACAACCCAACGATGAGGCAGTACCCCTTGGCTTGAAGTGGTTTCCATTATATACAGGGTTTACAGTTTTGTTCAATGGCTCTGAGCACCCCCACTATAAACATTGTTCCAATGCCACAGAGACAACCTACTCCTGGAAGCAAAAAGTGGGAAGAAACTTGCACAATTTTGGCTTTCAAGGCACATAGGAAATAGCGACTTTCCCAACAAACACACCCTAATCTTTCACTTTGTTCACAGGATTCAAATAAAAGGGAAAAAACAGTAATCCTGAATGCTGAACTGCCCTTGAGCTGAATCCCATATGAAGTCGTGAAGAATTGCAGGAGGAGTCCCTGGGAACAGAGTGTTTCAAGAAGCGCAAAATTGGTCCTCTTAACATTACATCAGCTCATCCCTGCCTGTATGTGCATAAAGAAACCTGCATTAAGTAGAAAGTCCTCTGCCTGCTGCCCAGCTGAGTACCTGGGCCGGGCCTTGGGAAGATGCATCGGTGGGGGCGGGGGCGGGAAGTGTCTTTCCCCCAGGCTGCGGAGCCAATGGCCGTTCTGCTGCCCCTGTATAAGGTGGAGGCTGGGAGGACCCAGTCAGCAGTGCACTGCCCAGCTCTCTCTCTCCCATTCCTCTTTTCCATTACCTTCTAGACAGTTATGTTGATATCTACATTTTGCAGGGATGTGCATCCCCTTCAAGGTCTCCTTTGTGCAGCAGAACTGCATCAGTTCCTCTTCCAACTAAGTCAATGTAGCCAGCGGCCAGGGTGGGATTTGCCAGTAAGAGACTCCCCTACTAGTCAATTACTTGTAAGACATCTTAAAGCTCCCTCTAAGATTTCCCATCAAATGTTCCTCAACTTCGAGCTAAAGCCTCACTTCTGCTAAGCAAGGATCCTCTGAGCGTTAATTGAGCTCAGGTCTCATAGTACACAACTGATATTGTCTCAAGTCGTTCTTTAACTGCAACTGCAATCAATCCCACATTTCTGCCTACTTAATTCAGAGGACCAGATCCTCAGCTGTTGTAAATCAGCATAGCTCCACTGAAGTCATCCCAGCTAAGCATTTAGCTCAAGAGTGCTTAGGAGTCTTTCCTCTAAGTGCACTGTTTCCTTCTCTGCATTTCTCAGCTGTTTGCCTAATGAGATACATTAACTTTATGATGTATAAAATGCCATGATATTTCTTTTGAACAAGCCCCTGGGCTGCTTTTAAACCATCTCATCCTAATTTAAATAGAACTGAGCAGGAATAGTGTACATGTCCTCAATGCATTTGTCAGTTGTGTTGCTTTGGGGATAAACATGTAATTGAAACTGTTTATCTCCGATATTCTATTTCACAGCTTTTATCATCCTAAGCTTTGGGCTCAGTCTTCAAGCCCATTGTACTCCTCTCCCAGAAGCACTAATTAAAGTACTTAGCCTCTCAATGCTTGAACAGTGCACAACATTAAAATTGCAATAGGTTATGTTTGATCATTTCTGGTTTATTACAGTATACACTGCTTGCATCTCTGAGGCAATAAGAGTAAAGAGACAATGCTGCCTTTGTATTCTGCAGCTGTGAGTCTACCACCAGAATACTGGGTACAGTTATAATGTCAATACTCTAAAAGATGTTGAAAAATGAGCTACAAGAGATGAACTACAAGAATGATTCCAGGGTTACAAGAGATGCCTTCCAATGACACACAAAAGGATCTCAAACTATTTAGCTTATCCAAGGAAGGGTTAAGATGCAACTTAAAGTCCATTCAAGAAAAAGATATCTGACAATAGATGGCTTTTTAATATCTCAGACAAGGCACAACAAGATATAGTATCTGGAAGCTGAGGACAGAAAAATTCAAGCAGCAATAAATGTTTCAAGCAAATAAATATGGTCGATTTGGCTCATGTCAATCATAGTACCAGAATATCTTCAAAAAGTGCAGTTCCCCTAAAAGGTTACTTTTAGGATGAAAGGACTTAATTAATAACAACAACAACAACACACCACCTGATGACTACTGAATCCTTTGTCTTGCCTGTGCATGGGAAAGTGTACAGCAAATTCTCTGTTGTCCCTGCAGAACTGGAACAACCCATTTCTTCACAACCCATTTTACTGATATTAGGGAATAAATGTCTGTTACTTAGGACTTGTGTGTGTAAAATTAGCTCTAGTAAATCCTTCTTCTCAATAGAGTCTTTTTTGGGATTATTGGTTTCCAAAAATTTTAGCAATAAAAAGCACTTATCAAATGATGTTAAAAAGTCAGTGGGGCAATACTGTTTGATAATTTTTTTAAAAAATTGATTGCAGTTTCAAAATGTATCCAAACAAGAAGCTGCATAGTAATTATAAGGTCCAAGTATTGCAAGCAAAACTACCATATTTTTTTTTAAAAAATGAAACCTTAGAATAAAGAAATCTACAAAATAACCTTTGGATAGAAAACAAACCCTATTGCTTGACTATGGCATATCAATCATGACCATAAATTATACAGAATGTTACAAATAGAAAATATAATTGAGAAGGAAATTGAATAGATAATTAATCTTCAGTGCCCAATTCATCTTTATCTTTAGAAGTAATCTACATGGAAGGAAAATCTTTAACTTCAGCATAGTTGAAAAATAATTGTTTCCAAAGTGAGACTTAGAGGAAGCTTAGCAGGGAACAAGACTAACATCTTGAAACCACAAGATAAGAATTCAGCTGTGTGAGGCTAAAATCTTTATCAGTTTTCATGTTCCTAGAGACATCTGCGAATATATGAATGTTTTAATTAAAAGAAATGGCCTTGTTATTTCTGAACTTGATCCATTAGCTTTTCCATTACCAGTGGTTAACAGAAGATACTATCTATTATGTGTAACAGCTTTCACTAATGGAAGTAGACAAAAGCACCTGATTAGGAATCTCATAAATTTAGATTTCTACATAGGAGGGTTCATGTTTCAGTTGCGTCTTTTACTCTGTATTCAACAAACAACAACAACAACATGTAAAAAGAACATGGACACGGGTGGGTTACAAATAGCCATGTTTACTAACTAAATACAAACATTCCAGGCCTAGCTACATATATACTGCTGGTTTTTTATCGCCTTCTAAGACACAAAACTCAGTGAGAGCCACAAGAGGGCTCACAAACTATTTAAATGGATACTATCTTATTCCTATACACTACAGACTCCAACAAAGTTTTAGGATATTTGTAATAAAGTCATAAAGGACCACTGCCACAAAATCTCCAGCACAGCAACACGGTTAATCTTAGACAAGTATTTCTACTTTCTTATACCATTCCATGTGATCTTTAACAAGCAATTCAGTTGTACTCTCTCTCTTTAATACTCTGTGCTAAAGCAGCTTTTACCTCTTGATCAGGAATATTTTTTAAATACAGAATCTAGGGTTTTGTTTTTTTCCTTAAAAGGGTGTTACAGGGCATGCTGACTCGGGAGCTAACTCAGCACACTGTCACTCTAATACCCACCCATATATATTAATTGGGACTTAATTGGATGCCAGGGAGTTGACAGAGGGAGCTAACAGAGCAGAGCTACAACTGAAGGGCTAATTGAAGGTGAAGCAACCCCAGCAGGTGCGATTATATAAACTGACAGGAAGGAAGGGTAGGGAGCCTGAAGGAAGGCAGAGGTAGGCAGGAAGGAGTGGCTGCTGCTGGCACAGTGCCCAGAGGTCAGTAGCTATGACTGGCTATGGAATGTAAATACATGTAAATAGCACTACAGGCTGCAGCCTGCTGAAAGAATACAATCAAGCAGTGGTTCTCAACTCTTCCAGACTACTGTACTCCTTTCAGGAGTACAATTTGTCTTGTGTACCCCAAGTTGCATCTCACCTAAATACTTGCTTATAAAATCAAATATAAAAATACAAAGTGTCACTGAAAAATTGCTTCCTTTCTCATTTTGTCTGGATGAAATGTTAGTTTGTACTGACTTCGCTAGTGCTTTTTATGTAGCCTGTTGCAAAACTAGGCAAATATCTAGATGAGTTGATTTAGCCCCTGGAAGGCCTCTGCATATCCCTGGTTGAGAACCACTGCAATAAAGCATAGCAGTGGTGAAGGAGTGGTTGTGATCTGTGACAAAGGACTCTCAGGGGAACCACCCTGTGACAAAGGGTCAAAACAGTCTTTGTGCTTTTGAAAAGCACATGAGGCATTTTCATATATAGTATTAGATATCATGGAGGGAACCATACACTTAAGCAGTTATTACTATTTCATCCAATTTGTCAGCGTCAGCTCACAGAAGAGAGAATGACAGGGAGGGTGTGGGTGGGGGAGGGGAAGTTTGCTTATATCGGCGGATCTTACCTATCTAAGACACTTACAAAGTGCCATTGATATAGACGCCGTGGTAAACTGAGGACAGACCCATGCATGGAATTAAGCAGAAGGTCACAACTTTTATTACACTTTAACACAGAGAAGGGGCACTGCCTGCCCATTACCCATAGTCACCTGTACCAGACAATTAATTGGTTCCAGTGAGGTGGTTACAGGGCTCTTAACATGTAACCCATAATAAGGGATTGCTCTTCTTGGTCTACCCCCCAGGACTCATCTCTCTGAGTCTTAGCACCATCCTCCCCGTGAGAGGGACATAGGTGCAGCAGGGTGGGCACACTGGCTTTTGGGGGACACAAGGTTTCACCCTCTCACATGAGTCCAGGGCCCATCACCAAAATCCTAGGTCTTTTATCTCTGCTGGAACAGAGCCGAAAGAGGTTCCACATGGCCCTTGTGCTGAGCTAAATCAAGGGAGTTGGGGAATGCTGGTCAATGAGCACTCATCTCTCCCAGCTGGTCAATGGGTCCCAGAGACTCCCAGGGAGAGGAGCTATCTATTGTGCCTTGGACAAAGTCTCCCTCCCTTGCTACTGGGACTGGCCCCCTTTCACCACCAACCCCATCAATTTCCCCCCACTTGTTGATGTGGGTGGCATTTCACCCAAGTATGTGCTAAGATGCTGTTGTGTCACTCTGAAGAAGCACTTGCAGACTATTTTCATTATGGGAATTATATTCATGCATGAGCAAATCACTATTTGTAATAAAGTGATGCCAATTCTCCATTTTGTGATACTAGTGTTATACCAGTATAACTCCATTGGCATCAAGGAGGTGAGATAGAGGCCTTTTATTTGTAAGCCTGACCTTTAGGTCTTTATCTGTAATAGATAATTTTCAATTTCAGTCATACAGCTGGCAAAGGAGCAGTTTCATACATACAACTAGTTAAAAAAATATTGCAAACAATTTTTCATGTTGTTTGAAGTTTTCCCCTTGTTCAATGAAATGACTTGAAATGAAAAAAAAAATTAGAATCAATTCACAAGAAATTGAAATGAAACATTGGCATTTTTTGTTTGCTTCTCTAAGCTTTCTTCCCTTTTTAAGGGGGGGAGGAATCTGAATGATTTTTTTTTCTTTTCATAAAAAAAATCAGTAATATTTTGAATGAAACTCTTTTTTCCCTTTTGTCTGATTTTTTTTAAAGAAAAGAATTCCCATTTTTCAGATTAGTCCCCATATGAGCAAATGATTAGCATTGATAATTTACTTATCGTTCATCATACAGCAAAAACTAATGATCTGATGATCAAGTCCCTGAAGACTATATTTTCTAAGGCTGATCCTGCCTATTTTATTAAACTCCTTGATTTAACTCAAAATATGCATAAGTTATTAGTATTATGTAGTAGTATGATCACTTAACTCTATGGAATGCTTCATGCAAGCCAGAGGTAGGTAAAACTTTATAATTTATAAAATGCCATAGTTCAACTCCCCTGCACCCAATCCATCCCACACATGCCACCTATTTTTGCTCAGCATTGTGCAGGGTTTTTTAAAAAAACTCTATTTATCAGAAAATCTTATGATGAATCAGATATTATCAAAAAATGAAAACAAATAACCGGGCTCCTCTAATATAAAGGTCAGAGCTGCATACATTTTTAAATAGATATGAATTTTAAAGATGATCCCTTCTTTCTGTAAAGTTCACTTTATGATAGATGAAGTAGGAAGATAAATAACTAATTGATTCTGGAAGGGTAGATTTTCTGATGTTGTGTGCTGTTGGATGACATTAGTATTTTCAAGTAGATTATTCCCATTCCAGTTTTACACTCAAGGGCTGCTAAAAGGTAACAGTATCAAAGAAGTGTGGCAAGGTTTTGTTTCATCTCATCTTCCCCTTAAAATGCAGTTCTACTTTGAAAAGTGACTATGTAAAAATGCCCCCTTCTTACTTGACAGACTTTTCCCGTGTCTAAAAAGTACAGAGCAAATTATGATCCCATTTCTCTTGTACATCATCAAAATAAAAAAAAATCTAAATCTCAATTCCCATGTTGAGATTGTAGAAATGTCAGTAGGAAAGAAAGGAGGAAAAAAAACAGTTGTACTTATAAATGGAACATTTCCAAACTGAAAGGTAAACATGACAGTCTGCAATGCCATTCTTGTGAAGTTGCTTTTCAGAGCAGTACAGTACATGAAGCAGCAATATTAAAATGTTGCCCCTTTTACACTAGCTGTCTAATGCAGTCTAGTGCAGTGCTTCTCAAAGTCGGGCCGCCGCTTGTTCAGGGAAAGCCCCTGGTGGTCCGGGCCGGTTTAACTGCCGCGTCCGCAGATTCAGCCGATCGCGGCTCCCACTAGCCACGGTTCACCGCTCCAGGCCAATGGGGGCTGCGGGAAGTGGCGGCCAGCACATCCCTTGGCCCA
>NW_020664404.1:18432667-18435449 GCF_002925995.2 Terrapene triunguis | reverse complement strand
GCATGTCCCTATCACCTGCCCTTAGTGTGCAGAAGCCTTGTCTGTGCCAGTTGTGGATCAGCTCCCCAACTGCATGGGCAACATAAGCACTAGCTCCCTCCTGCAGGCCTTGCATGCCCTGCTGTTACTGTGCAGGTTAACAGTAGGCACACTCCAGACCCTGAGCGCTCCAAGCATCTTCTTGGAGTATCCAGCCCTGGTCCACTGGAAACTTCCAGCATTAACCAATTCGCTGCTTCCAAAGAAACAGTATATACCACAGTTTACCAGATTATCGCTCTGCCTAACACACATTTAGATTTGTTCATAGTAAAATCAAATATAAATTTGTTTAACAAGGCACAGAGAATCAATAGCAAGTACCAATGTGGGGACAAATGGTTACATCAAATCAAATCATAAAATGCATTCCAAAGCCTAGACTTAATTACATGTCTGGTAGAGATTTGCTCACCCAAGAATCTTGCAGTGCTTTACAGCCAGGCTGGATGTGATTTTCTTTTCTTTTCTTTTCCTTTCCTAGGTGAAGGATTCAATGCGTATCTCTTCGCACTCCAAGATATACCAAAACAATCTTTTGTCTTTATTCATAGACAGGACTTTCCCTGTTTGTTTCCTTCTGTAGATTTCATAATCTCTTAGTGAAATGACAAAGAACCTTCCATTCAGGTTCATAGTGGAGTTTTAGCACAGTGCTAACCAAGAGCCCACTTCAGCACAAACTGTATGTGTAACTTTGTGGTGGCTTAAGGGAAAAATAGCAATGAAGGATTTGTTTAAAAAAAATAGCTCTTACACTGTATTTCTTGAAATCCACTTTGCTTGACAATTTATTGTGACCTAATCAAAACTGCAAGATCTGGATCAGTTAGAATCTATTTAAGTGTAAGCAGAGTCAGAATGAGCTCTCCCCTGACATCTGGTGGTGAGCTGTGGAAAAGGACTTCAGGGGCTGATCTTGTTTGCATGGGCACACCCACCCTGCCTAGCATGATGGCACTGCTTGCCCATATGGTCACTTTGGCTGCTGTGGGATCCCCAGTCTCTTTGTTATTGGGGTAGGAACAATAAAGCGTTGTTATCCTGGTTATGTGAATCAAGGTCAGTAGAACTGTACTTGGCATTCTATGACTGAGGGACTCGCCCTCAACCAAGCAGCATGAGCTAGACAAGGGACATGGGTTCCAAAACCCAGTGAATTGAGAGAGGTTGGAGACAGGTATTTGTAACCAGTAACATGGTTCCCCTCAACACTACCTTGATCCTTCCTTTCTTCACTGTGTAATAGAGCTAATTTAGACTCATGTAAGAGTCTTATTACATGTTGCAGAACTGAAATCACTGATACCTAGGCCTAAGCATTAGACCTACTCTGAGGTAGTGGTTCTGATACAAGATGACTATGCAGGTGCACCAGAAGTGAGGTTCCCCTACTAACAGCTGAAATCACTGAGAACTGTGTTAAGTGGGGGCCCTGAAGACACATTGGTGAGTGGCTGGTGGAGAGGCTAGCAGGACACCACAGAGAGGTGTGGCAATTGGCTGTTGAGGGCCCGAGCAGCAGAGAGTGTAATACCTCCCCCTTTCGACCCAGGCTGGGAGGTAAACTGCAGATGAACTTCTGAACTCTGGGTTGCACTGACCAAGGACAGCAACTGTGAGTTGGGTGACTTTTGGGTTGCTGGACTTAAGACCTTGAGGGAAAAGGACACTTCCTAACTTATTTGGGTGTGGGTTTTTTGCTCATGGTTTGTGTTATGAATCCTGTTTGTGGTGTTTCCCCAACATGATGCCCCATTGTTTCCCTCCTTTATTAAAAGGTTTTTGCTACACTCAGCCTCTGTGCTTGCGAGAGGGGAAGTATTGCCTCTTAGAGGCACCCAGGGGGGTTGGTATGTAATTGTCCCAGGTGGGGGCTCAAGCCAGTTTTGCATTGTGTTATTGAAAAGGAACCCCTAGATACTGAACCAGGCCCTTGTTGCTGCCAACTCTGACGGGCAGAAGGGTTACATGAGCATTCTCATTATTTAAGCATTCTCAAAAGTGCATAATTAAGCAGATATTAGAAGGTGCATAGACGAACAAGAACTTTTTAATCCCCCTTTTTTATATTGTCTTTGGAAATAATCACAGAATTGCACTAAGAGACTTTGTTTCAGTTTGGGTGCAATTCACAGCCCACTGAAATCAACAGAACAATTCACATTGACTTCAGTGGGTTTTAGATCAGGGCCCGTATAAGTTTAACATGTGTAGTACCGTATTTAATATCGTACCAGATGGAACTTCTGACAAACAGTTCAGATGATTTTAGTCAATAGGTCAATAACGTGCCATCGCTGGTAATTAGTAACAATGGTCAATGATGGGATATTAAAAGTTACTACAGAGAACTTTTTCCGGAGGGTCTGGCTGGAGAATCTTGCCCACATGCTCGGGGTTCAGCTGATCGCCATATTTTGGGTCGGGAAGGAATTTTCCTCCAGGGTAAATTGGCAGAGGCCCTGGAGGTTTTTCGCCTTCCTCCGCAGCATGGGGCAGGGGTCGCTTGCTGGAGGATTCTCTGCGACTTGAAGTCTTTAAATCACGATTTGGGGACTTCAATAGCTGAGTCAAGGAAGAGAATTATTCCAGGAGTGGGTGGGTCAGCTTTTGTGGCCTGCATCATGCGGGAGGTCAGACTAGATGATCATAATGGTCCCTTCTGACCTTAAAGTCTATGAGTCTATGAGATGACATTATTCCTGTTAAATAGGTTTGGGGCTCTTCCTCCCCCCTCCCC
>NW_020664404.1:18356000-18432567 GCF_002925995.2 Terrapene triunguis | reverse complement strand
TTTTTAAAGACAGCGCTACTTTGTTCAGCAGGAGATTTCTTTAAAAAGATGACTTTTGAAATCTCTATTTTATTTTAAAATCACAGGCTTGATCTTTTAACCACTTGTTCACAAGTAAATTAGGGACATGAATACCTATTATTATTTTCTTAACAGTGGCATCCATGGTTTTGAACATGGGACTTAGGTTTCTAAGTCCTGTAGGCCTAGATCCTCAATAGTATTTAGACATCTATCTCCCAACTCATAAATTGCTTTGAGGATCTGGGCCTTAGGAATGTTTGAAAATGTCACCCTTGGTTGGTACAAACCTGAAGATGTCTCTGAGTAAGCCTCTAAAATCCAGAAGCACCCAAATTAGCATCTACTTTTGAAAATTTAGATGACAGTGCTTAAGCCTGCAAGGTGGTGATCAACTCCCAGTGGGCCTAGCCTGGATTCCCTTGAAATCAACAGCGAAACTCCAGTAGACTGCATCAACCAATTGATTTCAGTGGGCGTTGAGGATCCTCATGAGGAAAATTTTTGTCAAAATCTTACAGATCTATAACTTGGTTTAAAAAAAAATGTTTTCATCAAAATCTGAAAAAAAATCAGCCATCTCTAATTGTGAACAATAACTTAACCAGTGAGCCAATTCTATAATTAGAATCACTTACTGTAGGGATTGATGGTGAGGGCAAAACATATGAGGAAAGGCTACCCCATCCTAATTTCTACAACATATTTTGAGCACAACATAAGCAATGTGACCTGGAACAAAGAGAGTAGAGACTAAGGCAAAATCAGAACAAAAGAATTTGAGGAAAAGCAGTGCTCCAGTCTCCATGCACTGACTTCTCAGTTCCTCTGAGGAAAACCACGTCTTACTTGTTCTAATTCTTCCAAATGATTTATGAAACTTGCCAAACAATTTCTGTCCATATAATGTATTCTCAGCTTGCAGTGAATGGAGAAAGAGAAAGCCATGCTTCCCAATACTGACTTTAATCCATAGTCTTCCCTTTCAGAACCCCCTAGGTTACAAACTAATCCCATTGAAGTCCATAACAAAACCCCTATTGATTTAACGGAGCCAAGATTTCACTGCTGGTAACGATTGACATAATGCTTACAGTAAATTGTATTGGTAAATACAGGGCAGCGAATATAGACTATTTAAGATTTCTGAAAAAATAGATGCACCATTTTACTCTGACTGCTTACCTGTATGGTACTTTTAAGATTTGACATCCTTGAGGTACTTCCATGGAATAGAGAGAAGTTAGCTAAATGACCAGAAATGTTACTATATGTGCCCTGTCTCTTTAAAGCATATCAGAACATTGGCATTTTAAATTGCTGTTGATGTCAAGGACAGGTTTAAACTGAATAGCAGGTTCACAGAGGATATCAGAAAGCTGTTGTGATTAAACAAAACCACGCAGTACATCTGCTTTTCAAAAAATAAATGACTGGTGGGTGTAATGCACTGGAATCGGGTTTACATTTAGAAATAAAGCATCAGCTGGCTAACTTTCCACCTCCCGTGCCATCTATAATTTATTAAAAATGGTCAAAGAGATAAAGGTTATAGTTCTACTGAGTGAATCTGTGGCAGAACAATATTAATAGTTAAAATCTGACTGCAACCCTGAGAAAACAGGAAAGATAATGAAATTGAGGATGAAAGTGTGTTGGTGGTTATATAAAGAGAAGGCGAAATGAAGAGTTCTGTGAGAAGGTAAAGAAAGGCCTTTCATGCTTTGCCAATGACAATGAAGACAGTGGAGGAAGAATGGAGGAAGATTACAGAATGTTTAATGAAGGCAGTAAAGGCAACGTGTGGCACAACGCATGTGTGACATTGTCTAATTAAAATATAACCATGCAAACCATTGTTGCTACCACTGCTATATAATTGCAGCAAATCTTATACAAAATATAACTCGTGGCCAGAAAGGGTTAAACAGCTTGCAGGCTGAATGACCCAAAGCCCACCTTTAAAGTCATGTTAGAAAGGTATGCAAATGATAATTAGGGCCATTCATGCTACATAGGCTAGAACTTTGAAATGCAAACCTATATTGTAAGAAGTAATACTAATTGTGTGTATCTTAGATTCTATCCATAAACAGATTGTTCCTGTCTGTCACTATAACTATTGATTCTGAGATCAAAAGGGAATATTAACATTTAGATGAATCTTGGGTGAAATTATGTCATTGTCTATATGTCTCTTTGAAGTTTGTAATAGACGGCCTAATGGATAAATTGCCCTATGTTAATTTGTGCAACTAATTACTGGTGGTGGTTAGGAAGTAGGTTACAGTTACATCAAAAGCCTATTATTTACCAAGGACTGTGTGGTCAAGTGAATGCTAGAACACTGTATAAAAATACTCTTGGGTCCTGATTCTGTCATCTCAGATCTGCTTGAGGTTTCATGCAGGGAAGCCTAAGCCACAAAGACTGAGACCCCAGTTCTAACTGGATCACCCTGAAATCTAAACATTGGACTATAACCTATGGACTATTTCTGAAAAATCTCTGCAACTACAAAGCTCACCATCTCTGCTATGAATCTGAATCTTAAGATTTGAACTCATGTCTGTATGTATATTGATCTTTTAACCATACTTTCTCTTGTTTTTTAATACATTTTAGTTTAGTTAATAAGAATTGGCTGTAGCATGTATTTGGGTAAGATCTGAAACATTCATTAACCTGGGTGATAATGTGTCCGATCCTCTGGGATTGATAGAACCTTTTCTTTTATATGATGAAATAAGATTTTCAGAAATCATCATATTTGACTTACCGGTAGGTACTTGGATAGAGGCCTGAGGCTGGATCACTTTAAGGGAACTGTGTTGTTTGGACTTCTGAGTAACCAGTAAGGTAATAAAGAAGCTGTTTTATGCTGGCTTGGTAAATCTAAGTATTGGAATATTCACCAGCTTTGGGGATTGTCTGCCCCATTCTTTGCAGTTCACCCTAACTGACTGACCACAGCTGGCCCCCACTGGGACTGTCACAGCATGCTAAGAGAATAACCTGATGGTGGCAGTCTGATGCAGAAGAGAAGTTAAAAATGAATGAATTATTCAAAGAGTTTGAGGAAGCAGGTTGTGATAATGGAAATCAAAAATGCATACAAGCGGGCAAAAAAAGAAGGCTAAAAAGGCAGTTGCTATGGCAAGAATGGAGGCTGTAGAGGAATTATACAGAAAGTTGAAGGAAGATGTCAGAAAGTTGGTTTTTAGTCTGGCAGAAAAGAGAAACAATGAAACATAAAATATGACAAAATCTTTGTGTGAAGGATGGGAACTGCTGGGTGACTAAGGAGGTGGTAGAGGTATGGGGAACAAAATTCCAAATGCTGTTAAGTGAGAAAACAGCGTTGCAAGCGCAAGCACCACTGACAGTTATGGAGACGCCTCAGATGGTTTCTGTACAGGAAGTAGAAGCACTGCCTAAGATGAAGCTTCTGAGAAAGATGACATAATAGTTGCTATGATCAAGTCAGTTGGAGATACTAGAGCACATGGCTTCATAGATTACTATCTGCTTGCTGGGATCAAGCTAGGATACCAGATGACTGAAGAATGGGCTGATTGTGCCTTTTTGGAGGGGAAGGGTGATGCAAACAATCCGAACACCTATTGGTGCATCACCCTTTTAAGTCAGCCTCTCAAAATCCTCGAGAGAGTTTTGGAGGCAAGGCTGAGGTGCAAGATGGAAGAAAATATAGGAAAGGAGCAATGTGGCTTTAGGAAGGGAAGGGGTACTATAAACATAATATGTGCAATGATACAGAAGTTTGAAAGAATGATAAATGGAGGGCATAACTGCTATGTGACATTCATTGATCTTGAGAAAGGATACAACTTGGTTCTATGAGAGCTGGTGTTTGGAGTACTGAAATGGATTGGAGTGGGGCCTGAAGTGGAGATGACAGAGGAACTGTATCAAAGGTCAAGAGCTCAACAGAACATGGAATTTCAGAGAGTTTTGAGGTGATGGTGGGATTGAGACAATGGAGTGTGCTGAGTTCACTTCTCTTCATCCTAGTTATGAAGTTAATTAGTAGGAGAACCAAGACTGTGGAGCCACAGAGAAAACTAATGTATGCTGATGATCTGGTCTTTTTGGCTGATAAAGTGGATTTGGGAAATATGGTTTCAGAGTGGGAATCTGTGTTTAAAGATCATGGTTTGAAGATAAACAAATAAAACTGAAGTTATGCAAGTAGGGAAAGTGTCAGAAGAGCTGTTAGTTGAATTTTCAAGAGAGAAACTGAATCAGAAGAAAGAATTTGTGTACATCAGAAGTAAACTTAATGCCAATGGAAAGCGATTGGGAGAATTGAAGAAAAATCCAATGTGTATGTGCGGCAGTGGAAAAGTTGTGAGTATTGTCGGACTGGCAATTAAGTAACAAACTGAAAGAAAAAGTGTATGCTGAATGTATTTATCCCTTCCTGCTCTATGGTTTGGAAACAGTGGGTCTTAGAGATGGAAGAAAAAAAAAGATACTAGTAGTAGAAAATACACAGAGGAGAATGGCAGATATGTGGAAAGTAGACAGCATGTGCATGGAAGAAATTAGGAGGAAGATAGGCCAGATTGTGCACAGTTGAAGTGGGCTGGAAAAGTGATAAGAAGAGGAGAAGAATGACCAGCAAAGAAAGAATGGAAGGAAGAGGACAGCAAGAAAGGATGTGGAAGACCACGGATATGATGGAAAGATTTTCTGTCAATAGAAGTTTGAGGAGAAAAGGACTGGAACTCACAGACCCATGCCATGGACCGGAAGGTGTGGTGAAGAATCATGGGCACCTCTGACCCAGTGTAAAGGGGAAAAGGAGTCAAGAAGTGCAGTGAGATGATATACCGTCTTCTCTCACATAAATCTCTGAACCTCTTTCAGCTTCTTTCAGAAACAGCTGCATTCTAACCCTTTTGAGTATTGGAGGAGTTCTTACACCAAACAAACCTAAATTAGAATCAGTTCTATGACCTATGGGTCCATGATTTAAATTCTTCTCAAAGGCTCCTGGGTTCTTTGCACAGTTAAAGAATCCTTTTTCTCCATTGCTACCTTTCATCCCAAAGCCAATGCAGTAAGTATTTTCAAGCCTTTTCCTTTTATTATCATGCAATGCCTCTGTCAGTAGTCCATGATGTGGTCTTTCAGAGTGTCTCTACTGCCCCCTGACTGGCTTTCTTTTGTTCGCTCCAGGTCAGGGCAGTTCTTGGTCCTGGTCTCTAACAGGGCCGGCTTTAACTTTTTTGCCGCCCCAAGCAGCAAAAAAAAAAACCCCCCCCCCGTACCACCCCCCCCCAGCGCCGCCCCGCCCTGCCGAAACACACCCCACCGAGCGCTGCGCCGCCGAACAGCCCCCGCCGCGCTGCTGAACCCCCCTGCGCGGCGGGCCCCCAAACACCCCCCCCCCGCGCTCTGCGCCGCCGCCCCCGCCCGCCCCCCGCGGAGCGCTGCGCTACTGAAACCCCCCCACGCGCAGAGTGCCGCACTGCTGAACCCCTCCCTGCAGAGCGCCGTGCCGTCGAACACCCCCCGCCAAGTGCTGTGCCATGCTGCCCCCCGCCACCCCAAGATTGGCCGCCCCTTACCAGGTGCCACCCCAAGCACGTGCTTGGTTGGCTGGTGCCTGGAGCTGGCCCTGGTCTTTAATTAGGCCTAGTGGTCTGCTTTAGTCCCCTTGGGCCCTGATAGCCCTGGAGACAGCCTGATGCAGAGTGTTTCCCTATCACTATTCCAGGCCTTCCTACTTTCCTTCCTTCTCTGAGCTCTCCACTTTTATAGTAGGCTTTGTTTCCTTTATTGGTTGCAGCTGAGGGTGGCTGCCTCCATGATAGGCAGTTGTGGTAGCTGTGTAGGGGTGTGGTCAGCCTGCTTGCCTATAGGCAGGAGAGCTCCCCTCTGGCTTCTGCCTCTGCCCAAAAAGGGGTTTTTAGACAGCCCTGTTTGCAAAGTTTTAATTTTGTTGTAACTAATCAACAGTAGAATGGATGTGCAAACCCATCAGTATTCCATGCCCTCAGAGTGCAAATGATAATTATGCAACAACTGGGGTAGCAGGGCCTTTTACATATTGAGCTGCCAAAGGTTAGTTTCTTATGTCATTGGATGATTTTTTTTAGGTGGGAAAAATTTTCTCATGGCATCCTTTATAATATATTTTAATATTTGTATTTTTTTCCTCCAGGCAAATGGGTATTTGCATTGCAGGTCAGCTGATTGGTTGGATTTGGGGGTAGAACTGAGATGAGTCAGATTATTTAATGTACCTGGTTAGAATTGGATCTTTATGTCATTTGTTATGTAAAATTTTGCAAAGAACTGAATGCTTGTACTGTGGTTAACTAGTACAAGGTTAAGTTTGATATAGTACTCAGCATAGATAGGACTGTCATGTATATAATCAAGTCAACTATTCACAGTTAACCTTAGAATCTAATACAAACAGCTGATAGGATTTTAAACACCACCCTCCTTGTCTACTGTGTGTTACACAGGGGTTGACATATTTGTTACAAACACACAATCTAACTTTCTATTGCAGATAAAAGTTTGAAACCAAAACTACAAAAATCAAAACCAATAAATACACCAAAACCAATTCCCATCATCTCCAGCGGAGAGAGATGTTCAGATTAAATTAAACTATATGTCTTTCAAAGAAAGCTGAATCTTTAAAGCTATAGGTATGTTTTCTCAAGCAATTTGAAATTTACTATTCCCCCTCCCTCCCCCCACCCAATGCACAGCAGAGATTAATATTTTAAAGAAAAATGTCCCTTCCAATCAATGAATAAAGAAAAAAAGCAAGTGAGAGAGAAAAGAATAGCTTCCAAAGGAAGGTAAAATATTTTCCACAGCAGGTAGATGAAAGTTAAATCATAGAAGGAAAAACTGGATGAGATAATAGGCCTTATTCTAAAAGGATGACTGACATTTGGAGATTGTGGCATTTACAAAACCAACAACAGGTCAAACAGAAGATTTCACAGAGCATGAGATGTTGCCTTAATTACCCAACGGTGTGTATTGAAATGTATTATCATTACTCAAAGATGATTAGAAGCATCATTTTGCTTTGTAACATGCCATGGCCTTTCATCTTCTACAATAAGCTTCTATCTGTTGTGTTCTTACAATCCTATTTAGTTAGGCAAAAACTTTTGAAAGCTTCATTACACACGTTTAATATTCAGTGTATGAATTATTCCATTTTAATGTATAACTGCCTATTCAATATAAGTAATGAGTCTCTCAGCAATGAACTCACTGATTACAGGGGAAAACTTTTTAGTTTGTGTATGTGTTTTTTTTTAAATGTGAATCATTAATCATTTATACCAATATAGCTTCAGAACATAGTCTCTGGGGTTTATCTTATGTAACCTAGAGATCTTAATTACATCTGACATAATTAAGCACATAAGAAAATCTGATAGTTTAGTGAGTTGAAAATGTGAGAATACATAGTACTAATCATTGTTTTGAATTCTAATGGGTCTGAACCATCTTGGGACCTGCAACTTCAGGGTTTGATTCAAAGTCTGTGAAAGTCAATAGTTTTAGACCATGCCCAATGACTGTAGTCTATTTAAGCTACCTCATGCTGGTGTTACGTTTTTGGCTTTGCAGTGATGTAGCAGTATGCTAGAGAGCCAAGTTTAGACCACAAAATCAGCCTCATGTTCCTAAGGCTGTCTTGAAGAACTGGTATGCTCAGCCTACAGCCTGATATAAGTAGTGTAGGCAGTTCTGAGGGAATTCTGAAAGCAGCTCCAAGCATGCTTATTAGTTTCTGTGATAATACTCCCGTAGGAAAATAGTGGAAGCCCCATCAAGTAAGTCAGTTAAAAACTGACAGGACAAAAATACCCAGGAATAAACTCAGGAAACAACACTGAACTAACAGTGGGATGGACACGACAACCAAATTGTTTCACATCTCCATTTAAAATCTGTGATTCGCTCAAGGGTCTCTTCTAGCCATACTAAGATGCTAATTTCAGTTTAACTGGTGCACAATAAGTCTGCATAAATGCAGGTATGTAAGGGTAAGTCTACACTGCCATTAAAAACCCATGGTTGTCCAGGCCCACTGACTTGGGCTCATAGGGCTCAGTCTAAGGAACTATTTAATTGCAGTGTAGATATTTGGGCTTGGGCCGGAGCCTGGGCTCTAGGCAGGGGTGAAAGTAAGTCCAGTGATTTACCAGTACGCTGGGGCCAGCTCTAGCCCCCAGAACGGACGGGGCCTAGGGCGGAAGGGGCATGGCTGAGGGAGTCAGAGCCAGCCCACCCTGTAAGGTAAGTGCCCCCCCCCCACCGGGGTAGCAGCAGCAGCCCGGGGCTCCGGGGGCTATTTAAAGGGCCTGGGGCTCCCCTGCTTCTACCGCCCCGGCCATGTAAATAGCCGCGGGAGCCCTGGGGAAGCGGCGGGGTTCCTGTGGCTATTTAAAGGACCGGGGCGGCAGAGGCAACTGGAGCTCCAGGCCTTTTAAATAGCCCCTGGAGCCCCCCACTACCCCTGGGCTCCGGTGGTTATTTAAAGGGCCCAGGGCTCCCCTGCTTCTACCGCCCCGGCCCTTAAATAGCCACCGGAGCCCTGGAGTAGTGGTGGTGGGGCTCCAGCGGTATTTAAAGGGCTGGGGTGGTAGAAGCAGCGGGAGCCCCGGACTTTTTAAATAGCCCCCAGGGCTCCAGCAGTGAGGCTCTGGTGGCAATTTAAAGGGCCTGAGGCTCCAGCCCAAGCTGGGAGCCCCAGGCTCTTTAAATTTCCCCCTGGGGAAGCCGGGCCGCCCCGGTATGGCAAACCGGCTCTTGCCGGTATGCCGTACCGGGGCGTACTGGCTTACTTTCACCTCTGGCTCTAGGACCCTGCAAGGTGGGAGGGTCCCAGAGCTTGGGCTGCAGCCTGAGCCGGAATGTCTACACTGCAATTAAACAGCCCCTTGCCTTTGCCCAAGCACCTTAGCCCAAGTCAGATGGCATGGGCGAACCGCTGGTGTCCAAATGCAGTGTAGACATACCCTAAAGCAGTGGCTCTCAACCTTTCCAGACTATTGTACCCCTTGAAGGAGTCTGATTTGTCTTGCATGCCCCTAGTTTCACCTCACTGTAAAAATACTTGCTTACAAAATCGGACATAAAAATACAAAAGTGTCACAAGCACATTATTACTGAAAAATTGCTTCCTTTCTCATTTTTACCATACAATTATAAAATAACTCAATTGGAATATAAATATTGTATTGACATTTCTGTGTACAGTATATAGAGCAGTATAAACAAGTCATTGTCTGTATGAAATTTTAGTTTGTACTGATTTCACTAGAGCTTTTATGTAGCCTGTTGTAAAACTAGGCAAATATCTAGATGAGTTGACGTATCCTCTGGAAGATCTCTACATACCTCCAATAAGAACCACTGCCCTCAAGGATAAGAAGATGATTTGGGACAAGTGGATAACCTGTATTTTGGCAAACGTTCATCCCTAATACTAAGGGACTCTACTGATTATATTCACCACCATTACCAACAGCAGTACATCCTTTAGTCTTGTGTGTAGTTATCCTCTTCCTTAATGCTCTTGGCCAGTGTTTCCCAAACTTGGGGCACCGCTTGTGTAGGGAAAGCCTCTGGCGGACCGGGCCGGTTTGTTTACCTGACGCATCCGCAGGTCCGGCCGATCGCGGCTCCCATTGGCTGCGGTTCGCTGCTCCAGGCCAATGGGGGCTGCAGGAAGCGACGCGCGCCGATCGCGGCTCCCACTGGCTACGGTTCACTGCTCCAGGCCAATGGGGGCTGCGGGAAGCGGCGCAGGCCGAGGAACGTATTGGCCACTGTAGGAATGTGTTGCTCCCTAATCACAAGCCTTGAAGAACGGCAAACTGTTCCCTTGGCAATGAGGCAGGAGTAACCTTGTTCTAGTGTCTGTATTTGGAAAACTTATTGGCAACCTGACATCATCTTTGCAGCTGGTGTTCACGCGCTCAAGAGATGGGTTTGTAATCTCATGTGCATGTATACTGCCTAGCTTCTTCATGCGCAAAGAACGTAATCACTAAAAAGTGTTGTAAACAAAGTAAGGAGAGAATAAAAACCCCAGAAAAAGTTTTCCTAAAAAGCTTTTGCAAAAGGCTTGTAAAGCTCTCTGGCTACCAACAAACCTGGTGTTCTGTTTCCTTTCCTGTGTCGTCACCACAGGCCACCGCTTCCAGCAGCTCCCATTGGCCTGGAGCAGTGAACCGTGGCCAGTGGGAGCCGCGATCGGCCGGACCTGCGGACGCGGCAGGTGAACAAACCGGCCCGGCCCGCCAGGGGCTTTCCCTACACAAGCGGCATCCCAAGTTTGGGAAACACTGCTCTTGGCTATTCTTTTCCTATTATCTATCTGTTTGTTCCTTAAACATAGGAGCAGGTGTTTGTTTTAATTTTTGTTTTTGTTTTTAATAGTGTTATGTAAATAACCAGGATGGGAAAATCATTTGAATTTTTAAACAAATTTGGTTGGGTAATGTCAGTGTCCCATTTATATTCACTTTCTCCTTTCAGATTTTTGGAATTGAGCGTTGCAATCATGAATGCTTCCACTCACAGAAAGCAAATTTTAAACTGATTTTCCATGAGTATTTGCACCAGACACCTCATTGTAAGAGTTACATTTATCCAATCAGGAAACAGACCCATGTGGCCTGTGATGACAGATGGAGTGATTTCAAATAGTAAGCTGCAGAATATAAGTAAAATTTATCTTGTATGGCAAATCCTATAGTCAAGTATTACTGACAGGAAGGTGGAAAAGATAACCTAATAGCAAAGACTGGAAAGGAAGTGTTCATGGTTTTGCCACTAGACTGGGTCTCAGTTCAGTGGGTTCAGTTCCTAGCTATGATAGGCTTCATCTGTGACCTTAGACAAATCATTTACTCTCTCCGTGCCTCAGTTTCCCATATCTAAATGAGGATATTAAGACATTCTTTTCCTACCTTTAGTCTATTTAGATTATAAATGTTTTGGGGCAGATGTATGTACAGTGCCTGGAACAATGAGACCCCAATCTCAGTTTGAATGACAAATACTACTGTAATACAAATAATTAATAATACTGCACTGAAAGACAATACGTCCTTTGTGCTGAAAGTTGAGGTAATTCCACGTGCAGGGAACTAAGCCTTTAGGAGTCTTTGATGGCATGTTCTTGTACACCATTTCAGAGACTGCAGTTGGCCTCTTATTTTGGTTTTTAACTTTCTATTTTAACCACATTGATTTCTTTTGCCTGTTTATTTTGCTGGAAGGCATTTTGGTTTGTAGCCTCATCAACTACATCTTAATTACTTCTCCCTTTCCCACAGTGGATTTCTCAAACCTTGAGTTCTAGCCAGTTTTAATTTATTTTGTATTCTTTCAAAGTCTGTTTTTCCCCCCACCCCATGGTCCAATATTTGTTGAAATTCCCTTCATTCAAATTCCACCAGATCATGGACGTTCAAAGTTATGAACCTTGAAAGAACTGGGAACATGAGCACTAAGGCCACATACCTGCAACAGGATCTGCATAAGGGTTCCCTTAAGCACATGTGGAATCCCTAGGACTTCAGTGAGACTCTATATAGGCATAAAGTCTCACTTGCACATATCCCATCTCAGGATCAGGGTTTAATGCTGAGTCCATAGCTCCTTTAATTTCCTTTGACGGAACAGTGTTCTACAGCTCCTCTCTTCATTTATAGTTCTTTATCTCAAATATTAGATTCGGGTTTTAAAAATGCTTTAACATTTAGCCCAAGTGCAAACTAATTTCTCTCCAGGTAAAGAGTTCTTTACTGCATTTGTTGTATACACACCACAGTTTCTATAACAGATAAATACTGAGCTATTGTTGTAATAGATGCCTTTGTTTTCTTATTTGGCCAGTCCAGAATAGTCCCTGAGTTAGAACAACATGATACTGAACAGCACAAATGGAAGAGGGAATGAACTTGTCTGTCATTCTTTGACTGTTTGGAAACCTTCTCTCTTGATGCACTTTTTGTGCAATTTGAACTATAAAATTAATTGTTCATAGGAACCAAGTGTATTGTTGTAAACAATAGCAGTTTACATCTACTTTGGAGAAGTGTAGTTGACTACATAATGTACACAGTGGTGAGAACTGGACAGGCATATTTTGGAGAGATTCGCGCTAAGAACAGATGACCAACACTTTCAAAAGTAATTAATGATTTTGATTGACTTCATTTTTGGGTGCCCAACTTGATACATCTGGAAGAAGCCTGACTTTCAGAAGTGTAGAGCATGCATCCTTTGAAAAACCAGCTCCCTTTAACCAGGATCTCAAGCTGGGCACCCAAAAATTAAAATTAAATTTCTAAAATTTGAAAATTCTAAAATTTAGGCCTGTTATTTTTACCCATTTAAACACCATTTGGCCACACCCAAATGAGTTGTTTGTCCATGTTGATGGTACTTGTGAAAACTATGGCAATATAACCTCACACATAGTTGTCTTGTTGATCTCCAAGAAGAGAGAATGAAATTAATACTGTTGACAAAAAAGGAAAATTCTATTCATTTTAGCTTTGAATCTTAACTGAAGGGAGTCACTGATTCCTTGGGTTAATGAAAATATGATAGTAGCACATTAACCAAACAGTATTTGAGTTGCATGACAACATGAAGGCAAGCTTCCTTTTTGGTGTTCGGGGCGAAGGGGAAGCTCAGGAGACCCAGTCTGATCCCAAACTTTTGTGGTTACCCACCTAGTTCCCTGATTTTATTTCATCACTTTTAAACAGTGGCCTATTTTTCCATGTTACACAATGCCTGAATGTTTAGCCCAAAGCCATATATGTTGGTGTTCAAAAAAAAATCTCTTTCATATATTAGAGCCTTCTAACAACAGATTATTTTAAACATGAAACCAAAAACTCCTCTATTTCTGGAGAGGAAAACTTGCATACCAACTTGAAGTTGATGATGGCAGGGAATGTAGTAAACAAAAGTTGCCAGAAACCTAGTAATGGAGCTGTGAGGCACAGCTATAAGACATAAGAGACGTATCAGTCCTGTGGAGATAGTTGCTAATCTGTTTTGTTCCTTGCATCAAGCATTAGAGTACAGAGATCAGCAATCCCAGCAGGACACCTTCTGCTAACTGAAACAACAGCAATATTTCAGTTTGTGATTTGATCTCATGGAGAGGTAGCCACCATCCATTTTCCACAGGAAACCAGCCATTAATCCTTTTGGCTTGATTTTCCTTTGGGTTGACCAGGTTTTATTTTCAAAAACAGTCTCAAAAACTGTTCATTCGATAATTGTACTAAGTATGTCCTCCATACTAATTAGTTTCTGAGACCACTATTTCCCTTCCTCCCCACTCATATCTTGATAATTTCAGTTAACTTTTCATGTAATCAGCCTTTATGCATCAAGAGCATCTTATGAAAAGAGATAGACTAAGCAATTTCCTTCTTATTGTAGCATCCTTTGTGTGTTACTCCCACTACCTACATTATCTATGCTCTGAAAAAAAGATTTTGTGCCTCCTAATGGGGAAAAGAGAACTTGCTTGCCTCTACAAAGCAACTAATGATTCCTACTAAGGGTTTAAATTCTTTCCAGAAAGTTATCCCTCATCTGATAGCACAGGCCTCTAACTATATAGAGGAGGCTTAAAGGAATATTAACTTTTTATTCGTCCCTTTCCCTGACAAAGTGGCATGTCTTTAAATGTGCTATTTTATTCTTGTTTCTTGCTCACATTTGCAGAGCTGAAACCCCCCCAGAAATCCAATTCTCTGTTAAAGTGGATGAATTCAATGGAGTAATTAAGGACTATCGAGGCCCAAGGGGATGAATGAGTATCTGAAACCAGTCAAATTATTCATTGCAAGCAAATTATCTGATTAGTTTTTGGCATTTTCCTTAAATCAATTGTGACATTCCCCAGGGTACAATCTGGACTGCTGGAAAGCTGTGTCCCCTCAATTCTCCAGGCTGGGATGTCTTTTACCCTGCTTCGCTGTGAGAGCAACCACTCCTGGTCTGCTCTCACACAGCCTCCAGCACGTAAATTACTCCCAGCTTTACTGCAAGAGTGTTTCAGATAGCCACTGCTGAATTATATTACAGAGTGATACCAGCAAATTCCCAGTTCCAGACTTCCACCCAGAAATACCCAGTATCCTTATGGACAATACATGGAAAGTTCGTCATTTCATTAATAGAAAATGATATGCACAAACATGGGCAGCATGTGACTTCTCCATTTGCGGAAGCTGGGTACACCCAGACCGTGGCCCTGCCCCAAGGCCCACACCTCCACCTGCCTCTTCCCCCACCCTATTCAGCCTCTTCCCCCACCCTATTCAGCCGCTTTCCCCCAAGGTTCCCTCCCTTGCTCCCCCCCATCTGCCAGCCAGCTGCTTACCACTTGTGCACGCCTCTTCACCCCCAAACCCGCCTCACCCACCGGCCAGCCACTCACCACTTTGCTTCTTCACCTCCTCCCCCAGGCCACGCCCGCTGGCCAGCTAGCTGCTCACATCTCTTCATCCCCTCCTCCAGTGCCCCCCCCCCAGCCAGCCAGCCAGCTGCTCACTGCTCATGTGCACCTCTTCACCTCCTCCCATGAGGCCCTCATGTGGGCGGAATGGGGACAGGAAGAGTGGGAGGGAGGTCAGGGACTAGAGGAAGAGGATGAGTGGGAGTGGGGCCTCGGGGCAGAGCATGTGTTGGGCCACGGCCAGGGTGCCCTTTCAGTGGCGGTGCGCTCTGAAGTTGTCGGGCTGGCTGTTTGGGAAGGCCTCTGTTTAGCCTCTCCTGGCCTCTTGTACCCGCTGCCCAGGTGCACAAATCTTGTTATATCAAATGAAGTTTCCTGAACACTTCAATCCAAACACACACTGGTTTAGATAAAACAACAAAACAAGTTTATTAACTAGAGAAAGATAGATTTTGAGTGATTACAAGGCATAGGTCAGATTTATTTAAAAAGGAATAAAAAGATAAGTTAGGTATTAGTTTGCATTTTATCAACTTAAGTGAATTCAAACCAAAGATTTCTCACCCTATGCTTAAAGCAGTCTGGCTGGATCCTTCAGCCAGGACTACTCCCCTAGTTCAGTGATGCTTCCTTTGTCTTTCAAACATTGTTGATCCCATGAGTAGAGATGAGGGGACAGAGGTGATGATACATGTCCTCTGTTCTCCTGTCTTACAGCATTTCCCTTCTTCGAGGATCATCTCTAGCTAAGGTTCAAGCAACAGCAAGTCTATTTGCCAAGATGTAAAATTCTCACTCACACCCCTCTTTCTGCCAAAGAATAGTCACATACCCAGGTGATTATCCAATTGATTTTGTTGACACCTGGCTGAGGCATCCATTTGCCTTTTGTATCTGAGGGCACGTCTTCACTACCCGCCGGATCGGCAGGTAGCAATCGATCTATTGGGGATCGACTTATCGCGTCTAGTGAAGACGTGATAAAATCGATCCCTGATCGCTCTGCGGTCGACTCCAGAAATTCACCGCGGCAGGAGGCGGAAGCGGAGTCGACGGCGGAGTGGCAGTGGTCGACTCGCCGCCGTCCTCACAGCCAGGTAAGTCGACCTAAAATACGCAACTTCAGCTACGCTATTCACGTAGCTGAAGTTGTGTATCTTAGGTCGACCCACCCCTCCCCCCGTAGTGTAGACCTAGTCTGAGAAACTGGTTTGGACTGCTTCCCCAGATTTGGAAGATGCCTTAGTAACATCACACAGTAGAATCTTATAACTTTACATACAGTGTTGCCACACATTTACCAAGGCAATAAATGATCAGCAAATTATGGATTTTCATATTATACCTCTCAAGACATACTTTTACAAAACTGTAATAAATTTTGTACAAGTGGTGCACATAAGTGTACAGTCTATCACATCAATTATTCAATCTTATCTGAAAAGTTCTAATCAGAGGAATAGAAACAAATATTTAGTTTATAATGCACATTTTTTTTAATAAAACATCCTAATTAGACCATTCACCTCACTGTCCTCATAAGGCTGTGTGGTCTGGACAAACTGGAGTAAGGAGGTCCTGAGATTTAATCTCAGCTCTGCCACTGACTCACTACATGGCCTTAAGCACCCCACTTTGCTTTTGTGGCTCAATTTCCCCCTCTAAACTGGAGATAATAATGCCTACCTATTGATCTTACAAGGGTATTGTGAGTATTATTAGTTTACATCTGTTGTAGAGTGCTTTGAGAACATATGAAGCGCTTTCAAAATGCTAGGTATTATAAGATGGGAGTTCATCTAACATGCTCTCCATGGACAAAGCAGACAAAATGAACTTGATGGATGTCTAGTTTGGATGATTTTAGAAGTGCTTATCTGAATTTAGACTGCTGAGTAGAATTGGATTCTTAATTTTTAAAAAAACTTTTAAAATAAGAATGAAAATCATTGTCTAATCTCCTTTTTTTCAAACATACCTTGAAATCTTTACTATAACTGGCTGGAAATTCTTCATTAAGAAGTAAGAACACAATACTCCTTCAGTCGAAGTTACTGGTAGTTTTGCTAGCAACTTCAGTCAGAGCAAGAGCAAACTGTATTTGTCTAGATTTACTATGAATAACAAGTCAGTATGTATACATTTTCTGACTTAGCCTCCATAATTTAGATGGTGTTTTTCATACTGATTTAGTAGATGCCATCTCAGTGGCTTTGGTAATAAGTGCAGCCAAAGTGTTTCAGCTTTCCCTTTCTCTCACACAGCTTCATTCCATGTGTTATTTGAAGGACTTCCTGGGCAGGGATTGATTAAGAATGTCAGATTCTTTCATTCACAATCTCAAAATCTTTGCCAGAGGGGGACTGAAAATGATATAGAAACTTTCATCTCTCTATACTAGGTCTCTAGTTTGAACCTATTCCCAAAATTGCTAGTATTTGATGGCTTTCGCAGAGGCAATGTGTAGGGGAGTGGGGGGGAGGGGTGTCAAGTACCCCCCCACCCCTTCAGATTGACCTGCCGGGAGTGGGGAGGGAGAGGATCTCTGTCCTTCTCTCCGTACCCCTCCCCCTGGCACATTAAGCCACTCTCCCTGGCAGCTGGGCAGGGAGCAGGATGGAGCCACTTCTGCCTGAGAGTGCCTGGCTGGGAGGTCATGTGTCCTCCCTGTTAGATTGTGCCCCCCAGTATGGGGAGGCATGAGTCCTCAATGGTGTTTAGTGCCTCTCTACAGCTTCTAGAGGACAAATGAAACCCCCTACCACAACTGACACCAGTAGGCAAATGTATTCACAGGACTTGGTGATAAATGAACCTTTGTTGCAGCTCATTCAGAGTTCAGCAACTATGCTTCTCTTCAGACTTGTCTGGCAGCAAAGTACAGTACTCCTGTTTCTGAGTTATTACATTGACTCTTAGGGCAACATATGTTAATTTTCAGATCTCACCGAACTTTTGAAAAGCTCTATGGATTGAGTGATGGGGCACATCCCTGAAGCACACCCCTTTGTGGCACAATATGGTCTTGTGGATGCTTTAGTTCAGTTTCCCTCCCCCTACATCCTATCTGGCCATACTATGAGCCTCACTTTGAAGCCAGGTGACCTCAAAGCATCCAACCCCTTCCAAGGGAAAGAAGTCCTTCAGAAAACAATCTTAAATGTCACAAAATAAAAGGAATCTTCGGCCAGGCCAGGCTCTACCTCCAATCCCTGTTCCTGTGTGCAACTGACAACTATTAAGTTCTAGTTCCGCACCTCTCAGAATGATAGTTCAGGTTCAGTTGCCATCTTCCTGGCTCAAATCCTTTCTTTTAGCAACTTACTCTAACCAGCCACAGTCCCTAGACATCTCCCTGCTTTCCAGCAAGCTGCTCGCCCCTGGCAGGAGCTGCCTACCTGCCATCTTCTCTTTCCCAGCCTCAGCAGCTGGACATCCCCCCTTTTAAGACCACATCCAACACAGGTGCAGCAGGAATGGCTGACTGACCCCAAGTCAGTTCTTTAACTCTTGCTAGCTCAGGATGGGCCTTTCCATCACAAGTGGGTCATCTATGTTCTTCATTTGTTAACTCCATAATGTCTGACACATTTTACAATATGCAGAACAAGACTATTTTTCTTTTCCATATATCTCATCTGTGGAACCTACTGCCACTTGATAAAGAGCTCTGAATATTTTAATTAACAAACTGGAGACCTCTTTCCAGGTTATATTTTTGGAATACAGAACAAAGAAGCATAGTCAGATTCTGGCATTATTCTGCAGGCAGTGATAGGCAGAGTCATAGAGAAAGAAGATATGGGAAGAAAAAAAGATAGGTCAGGGTCAATCCTTGGTAACACTGAAAATATAAAGCACGTGTCCAGGGAGAAAGCAAAAATGAGAAAAGTAAGTAGATTAGTGCATTTGGATGAACATTAATGGTACTTACACCAATATGCAGAGAGGAGACTATGCCTCACAGAAATTGGTCTTTTCTGTTTTTGCAGTGCTGATGGTTTAATGAGGGCTTGATGCACATGGCTCTAGTGGTCCAGCTTCCAATAACATTAACAGGAATTGGGCAAGTCAAATACTGAATTCTGAATCATGGAAATGTAGGACTGGAAGGGACTTTGAGAGCTCACCTAGTCCAGCCCCTTGTTCCAAGGCAGGACCAAATAAACCTAGACCATCCCTGACAGGTATTTGTCTAACCTTTCCTTAAAAACCTCCAATGATAGCTCCCTTAGAACTGATTCAAGTGCTTAACAACCCTTTAGTTGTTTAGTTTAGTTTAAAGAGTTTTTCCTAGTATCTAACCTAACCCTCACTTGCTGCAGATTAAGATGGATTACTTCTTGTCCTCCATCCAGTGGTCATTGAGAACAGTTGATCACCATCCTCTTTATAACAGATATAATATACCCTTTTAATATATCTGAATACTGTTATCAGACACCCCCCCCCAGTCTTTTCAAAAATCTAAACATGCCCATTTTTTAACCTTTCCTCATAGATCAGGTTTTCTAAACCTTTTGTTCCTAACTTCTGTCTCCAATTTGTCCACATCTTTCCTAAACTGTGGTTTACTCCAGCTGAAGCCTCACCAATGCTAAGCAGAATGGGACAATTACCTCTTCTATCTGACATATAACACTCCTGTTAATACCCCAGAATGAAATATACCTTTTGCTCAACTGCATCACATTGTTGACTCATATTCAATGTGTTATCCACTACTGTTGCCCTGAAAATGGATTTTGGGGCACCCCTAGAAAAACCTGCCCATCACCCCCTTAACCTGTTCTTCCCAAGGTAAGGGTCTCCAGGGAAAACACTTAAAGGACATGGATATAACCATCTGATAAAATGATTGACACATGTAGTATTCTTTTCCTTAAAGTATCTTTTTAATTAATGTAATTTATAATCCCTACTACAATCTAGTCAAAAATTTAAAATCAGACACTAATCCCTTATTGCAAGTTAGAGAGTATCCAAACTGCAATAGCATACAGTTTAAATTATTCTAAGAGATACTCTATTGGAGATGGCCAGTCTACAATAAATTGCTGAGTGCAGTTCTTAACTTACACTTTAAATTTTACATAGATAAAATACAATTCACACACACTTCAAGCCCACACATACTAACACTAATCCTATAATAGAATAAGCTTGCTCGGTTTTAATTATAGTTTATCTGTGGACTCCACTGCATTGTTTATGGCTGCCGCTGCCTGCTGCTGCTTTCTCCACCACCGTCCGCTTCAGTCAGCTATCCATCTCTGCTCCTCTGTCTTTTCCTTCTTTGGCAGCTTCTGACCTCCTTGTCAGCTACTCTCCTGACTGACTTTCTCTGCTCCGATCCGAAGAAGTGGGCTGTAGCCCACGAAAGCTTATGCTCAAATAAATGTGTTAGTCTCTAAGGTGCCACAAGTACTCCTGTTCTTTTTGTTGATACAGACTAACACAGCTGCTACTCTGAAACCTACTTTTATACTGTTAGCTATTAGACCCTTACTGCGTGTGCTTATCACCTAGTTGTTTACCAGAGTTGTGATGCGTCTGTTTGGCTTTTTGCCTATACATTTTTTTTTTCTCTCCAGCGAAACTTTTGACTTGCTGAACTCTAGTCTGGGGAATTTCTCTGATATCACTATAACCCTCCAGATCCTTTTTCCTCAGTGCTACTGTTAGCCAGGTATTGCACAGCTATAAAATGTGGATTTGATTTTTTTCTTCTCAAGTGTAGTACTTTGCACTCATCTATACTGAATTTCATCTTATTGATTTCAGTCTAATTTTCCAATTTGTCAAGGTCATTTTGAATGCTAATCCTGTACTCCTTGAAATGACATTTAATATTTTCATCTCTTCCATTTTAAAAGGTCAATCAAAATTTCCAAAGTTAGACTTACTAGAATAGGTCAAAAATTTATCATAAACTAATTAATATTGACAGCTTGCCAGGCATCCCCACAGTATGTATGTAGGACACAATCCTGTTTCTATTTGTAATCAATGGAACCTGAATCAGGACCCTATAAAACAAATATTGCCACATTTTTATATAAAATGAATATATCCAATTCCGAGTTCTGCTTTTAATGACATGTTTCCTAAGACAGGTTTAAAATTGCTCGGAGAAGAAATTCACCAGCAATGAAAGCAAAACAAAACACTCAAGACATTCCCAGGACCAACCCAGACACAGAGAAGGTCTGGCCTGTTAGCAATTGGGATCACTAATAAGCTAGTATAATTGCATAGCCAAGATATGGATAACTGTCCAGAGGGCAGCAGTCAGTCATGATTTAGGACACTCTGGGTCACATTTGGGTACACACAGGTTAGATAAACTATGACTAAGGTTAAGATTTTTCACGGTTATTTTTAGTAAAAGTCATTGACCGGTCACGGGCAATAAACAAAAATTCACAGAAGCCTGTGACCTGTTTGACTTTTACTAAAAATAATGGGGGGTGGGGGACTGACGGCTCCAGGGCCCCTGCCACTACTGAGCTCTGGGGCTGAAGCTGAAGCAGAGAATGTCACAGAGGTCTTTGAAAGTCATGGAATCTGTGACCTCCGTGACAAAATCTTATCTTTAACCATGACTTATTTTGTAATGGTTAGTCACAGCCCAGTCTTTGGATTTTGAGTGAGGGTCTACCTCATGTCATTGAGAGGGATGTAGAAAACCCAAATGACATGCCTTTGACATACTGCTGTATCTCAGACTTATGATAAAACAAAATACACTATGGCAAAACTGACACACAGGGGGCACTTGCCATCTGTTTTTAGGCAGATGTCATCCTCACTGATTTCTAGCTTCAAACCTGGTGGCACGGCATGGTCTACTATAAGATGAAGCAGAGATTTTGTCCATTGTCCTAGACCAGGGCCGTAGCAACAAAGAACGTGGCCCACTCCGAACGGTGGCCCCCTCCGAACATATGTCCGGGCGGGGCCCCTTACAATGCAGAAACTGAAATGTGGTATTTATTTTGCCATTTTTAGGGGCCCCCTTCCTTGCGGGGTCCCCTCCGGTCGGAGGGTACGGAGGGCGTTCACTACCCCTCTGTCATAGACAATATGCCACTAACCTTCTGAAAACCCTGCTTTTGGCATCTGGGCCTGTGGGTGAATTTTTTCCTGGGAAAAAAAAAATGGGAACAAATTCCATTCAGTTACATTTGTGTTATGTAAGAGTGTGTGTGGTGGTGGTGGGGGGGATGGGGGTGGAAATGTGGAACTCACTCTTCACATTGTCAAGACCTTGTAACCATATTTCTTTTTTGAACTGGGCTGTTTTCAAATATGACATAATAGGGAACAAAATATCGAGAGTTAAAGAATACTTATAGATGGTTTTATTGGCCCTGATGGACTTAAATAGCTCCTAACTGAATTACTGAAGATTCAGACCATGTGTCTGCATTTATCTCACTAAATACAATAACTAATCAGGAAAAAGTCAGAAAACTACAAAAACTCTGGCAACATGTCATAATAGGTATCACATAATCACTGAAGCTTTGTTTATATATTGGTGTACACTGTGACCAAATAAACATGGGTTGTTCGGAGGGAAACAGACTTCATACAGAATTATATTTAAGACAAATCCCTATTTGGTTCACTAATAATCCTGAGATTATTCAAGATGAAAGGATTTTTAAAGTCTGATTTTCCTTTTAACATCAATTTTGTTTGTCTTTTAGAATTTACCTCATCTAGGATGATGTAGCTATGTGTATCAGGTTCACTCTCTGGGTTCTCAATCACTAATACAATGGTGTGCTAGAGATTCCAAACTCTGTTCTGTGAACCTAGAGCTGGATGAAAAAAGGTAACACTGGTCTACAATTTTTGAGAAGTCGTCTGCTTCAGAGATAAAATGTGCTATTTATTATGTATTTTGATGTGCTGAATTCAAATATGACAACTAAAACAACTGATTGGCTACTGTTTCTAAGATATTTAAGTTTTTACATTTTATGTCTATGTATATTGTGTAGATAGTAGAATTTTAATCATAAATTGTAAACCTAGGTCTTTTCATGTGTTTATGGTTGCTTTACATGATAATATTTCACCTGTCCTGTTTATGTAACACTTTAAAAATCAGCAAAAGAGTTATATAAATAAAATTTATTATGAAACAAAAGGCAAAAAACTATTATGTACATAGTTTAGTTCTATTCAGTGTCTACTCAGCGCTTCTTGGCTTGTCTCTTGTATTCATTAAATAGAGCATCTCTTGTCACTGTCCAGCAATAGTCTGCAAGCATTGATGGGCTCCATTTGCCCTGATAGCATTTCTCCATTGTTGCAATGTCCTGGTGAAATCGCTCGCCGTGCTCGTCGCTCACTGCTCCGCAGTTCGGTGGAAAAAAATGTAGATGAGAGTGCAAAAAATGTATCTTTAGTGACATGTTGCAACCAAGGCTTTTGTATGCCTTGAGGAGGTTTTCCACCAACAACCTGTAGTTGTCTGCCTTGTTGTTTCCGAGAAAATTTATTGCCACTAACTGGAAGGCTTTCCATGCCATCTTTTCCTTGCCACGCAGTGCATGGTCAAATGCATCATCTCGAAGAAGTTCACGAATCTGAGGACCAACAAAGACACCTTCCTTTATCTTAGCTTCATTTAACCTTGGAAATTTTCCACAGAGGTACTTGAAAGCTGCTTGTGTTTTGTCAATGGCCTTGACAAAGTTCTTCATCAGACCCAGCTTGATGTGTAAGGGTGGTAACAAAATCTTCCTTAATTCAACAAGTGGTGGATGCTGAACACTTTTCCTCCCAGGCTCCAATGACTGTCGGAGTGGCCAATCTTTCTTGATGTAGTGGGAATCTCTTGCACGACTATCCCATTGGCAGAGAAAACAGCAGTACTTTGTGTATCCAGTCTGCAGACCAAGCAAGAGAGCAACAACCTTCAAATCGCCACAAAGCTGCCACTGATGTTGGTCATAGTTTATGCACCTCAAAAGTTGTTTCACGTTGTCATAGGTTTCCTTCATATGGACTGCATGACCAACTGGAATTGATGGCAAAACATTGCCATTATGCAGTAAAACAGCTTTAAGACTCGTCTTCGATGAATCAATGAACAGTCTCCACTCATCTGGATCGTGAACAATGTTGAGGGCTGCCATCACACCATCGATGTTGTTGCAGGCTACAAGATCACCTTCCATGAAGAAGAATGGGACAAGATCCTTTTGACGGTCACGGAACATGGAAACCCTAACATCACCTGCCAGGAGATTCCACTGTTGTAGTCTGGAGCCCAACAGCTCTGCCTTACTCTTGGGTAGTTCCAAATCCCTGACAAGGTCATTCAGTTCACCTTGTGTTATGAGGTGTGGTTCAGAGGAGGAGGATGGGAGAAAATGTGGGTCCTGTGACATTGATGGTTCAGGACCAGAAGTTTCATCCTCTTCCTCTTCCTCGTCTGACTCAAGTGAGAGTGATTCTGGTGCATCGGGAACCGGCAGTCCTTCTCCGTGGGGTACTGGGCGTATAGCTGATGGAATGTTTGGATAATGCACAGTCCACTTTTTCTTCTTTGACACACCTTTCCCAACTGGAGGCACCATGCAGAAGTAACAATTGCTGGTATGATCTGTTGGCTCTCTCCAAATCATTGGCACTGCAAAAGGCATAGATTTCCTTTTCCTGTGCAACCACTGGCGAAGATCTGTTGCACAAGTGTTACAGCATATGTGTGGGGCCCACCTCTTGTCCTGATCTCCAATTTTGCAGCCAAAATAAAGGTGATAGGCTTTCTTAACCATAGTGGTTATACTGCGCTTTTGTGATGCAAAAGTCACTTCACCACAAACATAGCAGAAGTTATCTGCACTGTTCACACAAGTACGAGGCATCTCTGCTCACTTTGGCTAAACAGAAATGTGTCCCTTTGCAAAATCCAACACTGACAAATAAAAGAGCATGACACTGTATGATTTCTAGAGCTGATATAGGGCAATTTGTTCAGCAGAGTGATGTAAGCTTCGTTATGATTGCATCATCCATGACTTCTAGGAATAACATGATGCAATTCATATCATGTATGACGCAATACCAGCTTCAGATTGCATCATTCATTGTTTTGCCTAAAAAGCAAGTACTGTCCAAACCCAGTCATAGATTTATTCATAGATCCAGTCAAAGATGTATTTTAGTCATTTCTGGTTTAAATTGAGATCCCTTCCCTTTATAACTCACTTATCCTCCGCCATTCCCAAGTCAAGGGTCGTATATACTGACCCAATAGCATATCTTGAAAACTAGAGCCAATCAACAATTTTAAGCATCATTTTTGTTCTCAGTGACCCAGAATTAGTAAAGTTTGACTACATTTATTTCAGAAGCATTTTGGCTGTAGAGCAGTGATACCATGGAGAATTTTTATATTTTGAAATTTGGTTTTGTTCCAATTAGATGTTCTGGAATCCCAGAGTCTGAGGAAGTCTGCCTGGCGGGCTGTGAACAGGGGTGAAAGTAAGTCCAGTGACTTACCAGTACACTGGGGCCAGCTCTGGCCCCCGGAAGGGACTGGGCCTAGGGCGGAAGGGGCGTGGCTGAGGGAGTCAGAGCCAGTCCCAGCCCACCCTGTAAGGTAAGTGCCCCCACCACCAGGGTAGCAGCAGCAGCCCGGGGCTCCGGGGGCTATTTATTGGGCCCGGGGCTCCCCTGCTTCTACCGCCCCGGCCCTGTAAATAGCCACGGGAGCCCTGGGGAAGCGGCGGGGCTCCCACGGCTATTTAAAGGACCGGGGCAGCAGAGGCAGCAGGAGCCCCGGGCCTTTTAAATAACCCCTGGAGCCTCCCGCTATCCCAGGGCTCTGGGGGCTATTTAAAGGGCCCGGGGCTCCCCTGCTTCTACTGTCCCGGCCCTGTAAATAGCTGCGGGAGCCCTGGAGTAGTGACAGTGGGGCTCCGGCGGCTATTTAAAGTGCCGGGGCGGTAGAAGCAGTGGGAGCCCCGGACTTTTTAAATAGTCCCCAGAGCCCCGCAGCCCTACTCCAGGGCTCCAGCAGTGGGGCTCTGGTGGCAATTTAAAGGGCCTGGGGCTCCAGCCCCTGCTGGGAGCCCCAGGCCCTTTAAATTGCCCCCTGGGGAAGCCGGGCCCCCCCAGTATGGCAAACCGGCCCTTGCCGGTACGCCGTACCAAGGTGTACCGGCTTACTTTCACCTCTGGCTGTGAATCATAGAAGACCTGGCATTCCCAGCCCTGGCTCAGTCTGTAGGGTATCTTCTTGAAAGGGTTATCCAGCTACTCCAGTGTCTACACAGTTTCTATTTTATGTAAACACCAGCATGTAAGAACATCCCACTTAGAAGTCTAGTGGAATTTGAGCATCTTCTGCTCTTCTTCCAAAATAGGCTTTGATTGGGATATATATTTTCCTTGTTTCGTTCTTTCCTTCTCCTCCCACACTTATCTGCTCACTGTGGGACATCTTTATTTTTTAAAAAAGTTATATTCTATGAATGAAGTATTCCTAATGATAATTTTGGCATAAACTTTAATTGTTTCACACTGCTATGTTTTTGTCTGTGACTCAACGTGGGGTATGATCTGCACTAAAAATTTAGACATATACAGCTATGTCATCCAAGGGATCTGAAAAATTCACCCTCCTGAGTGCCATAGTTAAGGTGACTTAATCCCTGTTGTTAGGTCAATGGAAGAACACTTCCATTAAGCTGGCTACTGCCACATGGGAACATGGAGTTCAGAGAGGGATGGAAAAAAACCCTTCCAAAGCTATAATCTGCCTCTGCATGATGGGGTTACAGAGCCATAACTGTGGCACCATAGCTACCCTGCTGTAGTTCCCGTATTGTAGACAAGCCCTTAAGAAATCATTGCTCCTGAGAAAAAGCAAACTGCTTCCCTTCACCTCTCATGAGAAGCTGAGACACAGAAATTGCCCAGGGATTGATTGAGCCCATGCTGAGACAGCGTGAACTGTAAGTGTTGATTTTCCTTGAATTACCATTCCACCTAGTGAGATATAAATCCACACTTATTTTGACACACCACACCAAATTCATCTCACTTAGGGGTCAACCAGCTATATTCTTGCCCTAGGTTCTCATTGGAGTATTTGAGTAGTGAGGTACTGGAGTCTGATCCCTCAGCGCAGGAAGATTGGGACTCTGATCTGTTACAGGAAACTCATTCAAATTGTTCAACAGAACATGAAGTTCTCTAACTTGGACTAGGGATCTCATTGTGTATTTCATGTGGCACCAGGGGTGGTGTAAAGATAAATCTGATAGGTATGCTCTACTGAAACACAAGCCAAGCCTTAGATGAGACATGCGAGATTTTGGGTAGGGAAGACACAAAGTGTAAGGAGACAGAGGATCCATTATGTGAATTAAAGGCAGGAGAAAGAAACAAATTGTGTTGTACCAGGATTTTGGGATACCCCAGAGATTTATGTAATGAATGTGACTGATTTTCCCAAAGGGGGGATTGAGGTTGAGAACCCAGATATGAGTGGGCTCTTAGAGGAGGCTGGGCAAATTGAGCAATTTGACTCCCGTTCATGAGTTAATGAACATATCACTGCAGTTAAAAATTATCTAACATTTGTCAGAAATATATCAGGAGCAGCTATAGTGACATTTTTGAAGTCTGCAATGACATACAATCCTAGAAGCTACTTGACTTGCTTCCCTCTGAAATGAGCAATGATTTCAAGAGGTTGTGTTGTGAATTGGTTACGCATTATCCAGAAAGGTCTAGCCCTGTAGCTAACATTCACAAAGTTATATTTCATAAGGATGACATGCCCAAGACACCATATGAAAGGATGTGGTGGATTTGCATTTCCTCGTGGAGGTGACAAGTATCCAGACCAAAGGCATTACTGGAAGCAACTAAACCTGGAGAAATTACCCCTCTGTATGAGATACAGAATGGTATTGTTGGTTGATCCAGATAAACTCCCTCACAGGGGTTACATCACCTTACTTCAGAAAGCATGGTTGACCAGAGGTTCTGCCGTGAAAGGCTGAAAGAAAGGTTCCAATAAGTTGCCAGGTAGCCTTTGTGCCCAGGGATCTGGGAATACTGAGCAAATGTGGGAAGGCAGGCTTGCCTCCAGGAAGTGGGGAGGGGGAGTGGTAAAAGCAAGTAAGACCCTCCCACCCAAAGTGGGAGACGGAAAGTGAGAGTGAATGTTATACAGGCTGCATGACTTGGAAAAGAGGTCAGAGAAACAAACCTATGGACTTGAGAGTTGAAATAAAGCAGCTAGTCTAACTGCTGAACCACAAGCTGGAAATTGTATGGAAATTTGTTCACCAGACCACCAGAAGTGCGACTGCAGTAGACCAGAAAGGTCTCAGGCAGAGTTGGCTAGTGCCTCTTCAATTAAGGAGGAGTGTTATTTGGAAAGGTTATAACGTTAGCAGTAAGAATTGTTCAATAACTACTTCTGTTCTGAAATCACTAGGTAAACCTCTTGTGCTCAGTGTGTGGGGGAAGAAGAAGAGGAGAATATTAGCTACCATAACAACAGTGAGGAGGAAGTGTGGAGTAGCACTGAGGTTGTGAGTTAAAAAACCCATTTGGTCTCTGTTCTTCCCTAAGACTAGCTAAGTGGAATTCACGACTCCAGGTGATCTCTCTCAGGGGCTAAAAATAAAATGGACATGTCAGATAAGCTGTTTTCACTGTTGAGATGGTTGAGTGGGTTTTGATTAAAGCGAAAACAACCACCTCCTTTAGTATCTTGTTGCAGGATAAATGAAAAGCAATTCTTTTTTGGGGGGGTCTACCTCTTGCCTTGATTATCTCCTGTATTAATTGGATGATTTGATAAAATGATAATCAAAGGCAACATTGTCGTCAACCCACTAATCTATCAACTTCATTAAATTAAGATCTGATGGTTACAACTGAAATTGAGTTGTAATTTTAGCCTTAGTAACGTTTATTGAACCTTAATATCGGCTTGCATATTCTTTTTAGTGAAACCTATAAAAGTACATAGATTTGGCTTATTCTTTCAAATTGCAACACACTTCCAGAACTAGGAAGTACAAGGTAATTTAGCTGGGTAACCCGAGAGCTGCTTTGCCCTCTTCTTAAATTAAAACCTTTATCCGTCACAACTCTAAATTTAAGCTACAGAATCAATCGCTTTATCTTGTGGCTTCGTTAGCCAGAGTTAGTCCATCTTTCCCTGTTCAAAGAGGAAGGCATGTACCCATCTCGCTAGAGAAGTGTGAGTGTCCAGCCTAAGTCACTTTTTATAATCCCATCTTTGAAAGAATATGTTCAGAGTAGGTGTTGATTATATCATCCCTTTGTCGCTTTCTTTCTGTCAGATATGAAGGTGTTTATTACCCAATCACACAAAGGATGTCAGCTTCTCTGGTGTCATTTCCAAACACACATGTCTTATTTCCTTCTCTTGCTTGTTTTGTAAAAATGGCCGGGAGCATTTACTGGCTGGTCTACAGAACACAAAATTGTCTACAAGTTTGAATCGCACTGTTAATTGGTCTAGGTCAACCTGGTGTATCATATTATTCATGCTATTCTTGCTCAGGTCACCCAAGAAGCATATAAATACACTGTCAGGCAGAGTGTAAATGAAGTCACAGGGCCAAATTCACTCCAGGAGCTGCACTTGCAGAATTTGTCACAGATGCTAGTGGGAAGGCCGCTCCTGGGAGAAAGCCTGGCAAGGATAGCAGGAAAGGCATGCTTCAGTGGAGCTAAGTTCCCTCTTTTCCATCAAGGGGGCCTGCAGGGTGCCCACATCCACTCTAAAATAGATTATATTAACAGCTAAATCCAAGGAGGGGGAGTGGCTAAGGAGATATCCTGATTCAGCAAGTCCCCTCACCAGCCTCAGTTAGCAGGTCTTTTATGGCTATTTGGCAGAGATTACAGCTGCTCTCCCCTGTTGGAAACCCCAAAGGGCAAACAGGAACCAGTAGTACCCTGGGTGAATTCCTCCCTAAAATACAGTGGGCTTGGGTAGTCCACAGAGACTAAATGTGCAGTAAAAATGCCCCAGAAAAAAAATGAATTGGCCACAAGTTAGTAGGAAATACAGACATTGTAAAGAGCCATTGCACTAATGCTAAAACTAGTCAGTCATATTTATCATAGTGACAAGCCATCAAAGAGGTGAGCAATGGCAGATGTTTTAAAGATTGCTGGTTTTTCAGATAAGGAAATTTTTGATGAGCAAATAGTAATTAATCTTTAGTAAAAAGGTGGGGCTAGGTGGCTGAAAAAAAAAAAACCTGATAATGAGTTACTGGGCTTTTCACCTCCAAACTGCTGCTTCTAATCCAATGCACAACTATACTGGAAAAAAACTGTCAGCCCACAAAAGTTGTTTGTTAGTCCCTCTACTATACTTTGGTGGTCTCAGTCCAAATCCTGTGGACAGGGGTCTGTCACACAGACCAAAGCACACCATAAAAATAAAAAGCTGAGACTACTTCAGATCTACGGAACTCGATATTTCACTTACTGAGGGAAATACGTAATCTCCTAAAAGGACTAGTAAACACATGTTTATTGAACATTTTTCTTAGTCACTGAGAATAATCGATTCTTCAGATTTTCTAAAGTATTCTCAGCTTTTTATTTTCATTCGTTGCATTTATGTTTTATGACGTGGACACTTTTCCATTAGGTGTTGGACTGAGATGACCAGTTTGTGTCACGAAGACCCCAAAGAGCTGTCAGAGGGTAATTATTTGCAATCAATACTGCAGTGCTCCAGATTAAAATCAGTCACAGAACTGAAAGGCCCAGCAGCTCGTTTCCTGAGTCATCTGCTGCTCACATTTTTTCCTTTCAATAATTTAATTTTCCTTTTCTCTTCTAAAATTCTCTTGTCTTCCAAAATGGTAAGGTATCTGCCTTGGTGCATCCTCGGTTTCTCACCAATGCTACCTGTCTCATATGGTCAATTGCCCAATTTTTATGGTTCCAATCTCTCCCCTCAATAAATGATTCTAAAGAGGTGACAAAGGGACAGCCTGCAGGCATAAAGCTTATATTTCAACATGCTAACTAATGAAGTTACATCTCCAAGGGAAAGAGAGGCACACACACACACAAAAATCAGTAAAGCTTATTATTTGGCAATTTGTCCAAAACAAACTGGCTGTTCCCAGCTTGAGGGCTTGTTTCTTCTTTACGTGACTGTGCTACTAATTTGCGTCTCTGGAGGAGCTTGGTGTTCTTTTAAGGGTCTGTGGCACTAACACCTGCAAGCAATAAATCAGGGGTCGGCAACCTTTCAGAAGTGGTGCGCCGAGTCTTCATTTATTCATTCTAATTTAAGGTTTCGCGTGCCAGTAATACATTAATGTTTTTAGAAGGTCTCTAAGTCTATAATATATAACTAAACTATTGTTGTATGTAAAGTAAATAAGGTTTTTAAAATGTTTAAGAAGCTTCATTTAAAATTAAATTAAAATGCAGAGCCCCCCGGACCGGTGGCCAGGACCCAGGCAGTGTGAGTGCCACTGAAAATCAGCTCGTGTGCCGCCTTCGGCACGCATGCCATAGGTTGCCTACCCCTGCAATAAATGATGTATCCAGCACACTGGATTACTATGGTTCTTACACATTAAAAATTCTACTGTAGCAACAATTCCCTTTTCTCCCCTCCAAAGCCCTTAGTCTTTTATTTTTAATATTGCACTTTCCTCAGGCACATCTCCAGCAAACGTAGCCATTTATGGAAACTGACAAAATTTGCAACATTCTTTTGTTGAGTGTGTTTAGTCAAGTGCTTGAGAGAGGTGATCGTCCGACAGCCCTGAAGCAGGCAGTCTTGTGGTTATCCACAGCTACAGCACTGGCAGTAGCTGTACAAGTTTCCTCTCAATACTCCCATCCCTGACTCTCAGGAACCACTTCCTGCCTGCCCTTCTTCATTTTTGTGAGCACTGGCCCTGCATAGCCTTTGCACTTCTGATTGGCCTCTACATGGAGGTGCCAAGGTCCACAGAGTGAGGCTCCTTGAGCTTTCCCTACCCTTGTCACCCACACTGTGGCCAGCTGCAATCCAGCTCTCGAGCTGGGCAAAGTTGTTCTGACTTGATCTCAAACATCTTAGGGTTGAAACTGGAAACATTTTCATCACTTAGCCTTCAGTCTATCTTCAAGTTGTTTTAAAAAAACAAAACAAAACAAAAAACACACCACAAAAACACCTAGGATCACTAAAAAAAAAAAATAATCAAGCAACACTCTTAATCAAAAGTGACATGACAGAACAGGAAGGAAAAAAAAAATCTCCATCAGTGACTCTAAACAAAGTGAAAAGTGGTAATGCCTTTGCCATCCACTGGAAAACAGCAGGCAGCAAAGAACAGCTGAAAAACACACACTACAGATAATAATTTGATAGAGTTGTGATTTTTTCCAGCACTTACATTCTCCGTCAAACCTGAAATAAGTTTATATTCTCAGACCAGCTCTTAGTTCACAGTTGTGCTCCTCGTTAAACAAAACTTCAGAATCGCAATTGGCACCATGATTGGCAGAATCAGGAGAGCTGCCAAGGATTGAATGTACATGGAGGCAAGACCCATCTGTAAAGTCTGATGCCTCCTTGAGCTTCCTCTGGTGCCTCCACATCACTCCCTTACCTTTAACTGCACAATAGATTCTAGATTCTAAGGTTAGAAGGGACCATTGTGGTCATCTAGTCTGACCTCCTTTATAACACAGACCATAGAACTTCCCTTAATGAATTCTTGCTGAACTCCAACATTCAATATTCAGCAGGGACAATGTACCATCTTTTCCCCAAGAATTTAGAGTCAAATATTGTACTGTTTCAGCAATCTGAAATACGTACATACACTCATTGGCCGATTACTTCTCAGAAGTTGTTTTCCAACCTCCATCCTTCCTATGCAGCTCCTGCTATGAAATATTGAACAACCGAGGGAGCACCCCTAGATAAGACCAGATTTTGTGTCCCGTGTGGAAGGCAAAAAAGTGAGCCTTCCTCCTCATGCATTCACAGTTCTCGCACAGGGCAGTAAATAAGGCAATAACTATTAAAGACTTAAGGGACTGAAGTAAAGCCTTCAACAAGTAGTTTTAACATGTGAACACTAGATGCAGTGCCAAAAAAAATAGTTGGCTGAAAATTTAAGGAAGGGATAAAGGACTAGATAGATAACTACAGATCTATTAAACAAGATTTCCAAATATTTACAATGTGAAAATTAGCAGGCAAACATTCAGCATGGATAGCAAGCCAAAGGAAGTGGTGCCTTACAATTTTGCTTGAGTTCTAGTAAATCATTACAGTAGAGTTGTAGACATATACTGTATCTAGATTTTCATGGAAAAATGTATAGTTGTACTACAAAAGCTGATTGAGAAAGTCAACGCGTATAAAAGGATTTTTACTTTAAAACATTTTCTGTGTATTTCTCTCGTTTTCATGGATATTAAGCTATTTAAATGTGGTATTTTGGATATTGTCTCATGTACTTTTAAAACTTGTTAGTGAATTTGCTATAATCTCAACTCTATTTTTTCTTGAAATTTAGCCATTTCAATTAAAAATGTTTATTTTTAAAGGGCAGATTGGTAGTTTATGTTCATTTTTCTAAGGATATCTATAAATCAGAACACAGGTAAATATACATGTATGCTTTATGTGCGGTACTCTATGTAGGTTAGATCTTTGGGTCTGATCTAAATCCTACTGAAGTCAATAAGAGTTTTTGGATATTTGATATAACAATACTTTGTGTAATACTGAAGTTTGCAAAAAATTGTAGAATATTTATATATAGGTATGTATATGGGTATTTGATGCAGGATTATTATGCATTTGCTACTGATTCAATTTAGATGGAAGAGTGACATTTTTCATATTTATGCATATATGCACATAAAACATGTTTGTGTACATATAGTATCTTAAGTTTTACAGGTAGCTCATTAGCTACAGTCCAGCATACTCCTAAATTCATTTTAGGAGTATTTAATCAGTTATTCCGGTCTCTATCTGGTGGGGGATGGTGAGTGGGCTAAAATCCACATTTTATTTTATTTTATCTTGAGCAATAGTAAAATGATGTATTTCCTTGTGGCTATAGTTATTGCATTGAATAAAAATATTGTTCCTTCTTGTTTTGTAGATCTGAGGATGTTTCTTTGAAAATATATTGGTTTTTCATCAGTCTATTCTTGAAAATTTTCACACCTTAAGTATCTGTGACCAATATGTTAATCTAGGGTCAGATTGAGAAAATGCATGTGTATATAGTAACCTACTTGCCTAACTCTGCTCCTGCAGAGGTTGGGGTTGATGGAGTACAGAAGCAACATACAATTTACTTTGTAATAGGATTCTGTTCATGGCAGTGAAGTAGTGTTACTAGAGACATTCTGGAGGAAATCTCTCCAGAAACCATAGTTTTATGGTAATCTGAGTTTCCGCTCTCTACTTTTGAATTTGAATATTGTAACAGAACCAGTCCTCCCTAACCTGCTCAAATTGTATTCCATTTCCCACCACCTCTCCCACCCAGCATTTTGACTCCTTTATAGTTCTAATGTTGATTCTGTGGCCACGTTTCAGAGAGAATTTCAAGCCAAAGTAAAATATTTCTTCAACAAATAGCAAGAGTTGAAAACAAAAATAAATGTCCACCATACCAAATAGTAGACATCTTTGACTGAATTTGTGGTTGCACTTTAGTTACCAATATACTAGAACTACAGTCATTCTCTTTTCTCAGCTGCGAAAACAAACTAATATTTTCATCACTAGTAGTCTTCAGTCTATCTTCAAGTTGCTCCACCAAAAAACTAGGAGCACTGAAAAAATAAAATCACCAATACACAAGCAACGCACAGAGCTACCCCCAGGGCCATAAAGCACCATATAAATGAAAATATTTTAAAATGAACAGAAATCTGTCTTTTTTGTGCACAAATTGATGTAACCATGGATGCAAGTTTTTACAATATTATCTCCTGGCATTTTTCAATCTCATTCTTTCTCTGAAATCTGATTCAGATAGCTAACGTGAAGACATACACTCATCCTTTTAAACTACATCCTAATTTTCATCTCTCTGGGTAGTACATTGACACTTGTTTTGAGTTGCCTTATATCAAGATATAATTTGTTTTGCTTCCTTTAGCTTCTCCAAAACAATCTTAACTCCTGGGATAGTAAACAAGAAGTAGGCTATTTTTCTCAACAGTTTACAGAAAAGATATTGCTTTCTGATGGTTAGCCAGCATCTAACTGTGTGTGTGTGGGGGGGGGGGGGGGGACAACTTTTTACAGCTCTCTTTCAATGCAGTATTGACTGTGTTGCTATAGCAGCATCCAAATTAAAAGTAACCAGCTTCTTACATCAGCATCCAGTAAGCATTACGTGATTTTTATCATCTCTGGTTTTCTCCTTTTTACAAGTAGGTTTATAACGATGAGATCTTAAAGACCAGATCCTCAGCTAGTGTCTACCAGGATAGTTCCACTAAAGTTACTAGAGCTACAATAGTTCGTACCAACTGGGGATCTGGCCCTTAATACATAATGTTTGAGGAAAACCTGAAGTAATAAAACCTAAAATTAGAGTTACCCAAAAGGTTTAAGGTGCTAAAACTGACTCAAAAATGATCCTTTGGTCACTGGAGAGATGGAGTTTACAAAACTGTGTGCAAAGGCATACTTCAAAATATGATAAATAGACTTGCTTCTTAAAAGCAGATTCCATTTGTCTGTGTTATTGCTACCACCCTTTGCCACTACTGGTGCTCAACACCTGGTAGAAGTGGTGGGAAGTTTCTAGTGAATAAGCCTCCTAGACCGAGCCTTAGAAATCAAATCGGTTTTGAACTGTAGCTGCTCATTAAGCTAGCATTTGATAGCATGCAGAGGTAACAATTCCCTCTTATGTATTGTACAGGTCAGCTATAATTATGCAAGGATCAAAGGTCATCCATTTTGGAAGGCAGGGTCCTGGGCTACAGGCTCTGGTTGCTGCTGGGTTAGACTTATATAACATTTAGATAAAAAATAAACTGTTAAATATAAGCTCTCCGTGTTTTAATACCACCTCCACACATTTCCCCGAATAATTATTTGGGAAGTAACTCCTGCGCTAGCTGAGATGCTTCTATTGAGTTAACTTCTGTAAGCACCCTTTCATTTGCAGAGATATTAGAAATTATCCTCAGAGTGCTCCTGCTGTGATAAAGAGGGCATTGCCCCAGCTGAATTAATATATCAGAAATGCATTTGACATGAAGCGTGCTGCAGCAAGCAGAGGATAGCAGTGTTTTGTTAGCAGTGGCTCTTCAAAAGCCCTACATCCTCCCTGTCCTAGGGCCTACAGGGAAGTAATTAGCATTAGGCCCTAGCAAACATGTTTTTTTTAATATATTTTATTTCTTTTAAACACACACTCAGCTTCCCTCGGCTTAAAATAGTACCAATCCCCTCCCAAAGCAGCTCTGATTCAGGGGAAGAACACCTTGTCCCTTGCTAGAACATTGGAATATGTAAGTAGAAGGCAGAAGAGTTCTCTATTGTGTAATAGAGTCCCCGAAGAGCAGGGATCCCCTCAGCTCTCAATCATGAAGTGAGAGAATGAGAAACCAGAATGTTCTCTACAATTAAAACTGTAGAGATTTGGGATTTTTTTTTAATTTGGCAGAGAGTTTATAAACAAGTTTTTTCAGTTAGGGAAAGTTGTCCTCCAGGTGAGAGCAACAATTTAAAAGATTATTAAATGCTAATTTCTGCTGACTGCCTGTTCCTAATGGAATAGGCAAGAAATGCCTTATCTTAAATGGCAGAGTAATAAATTACTGGTCGTATCTCAAAGTCCATTCTTGCATCACAGATTCTCATCACTAGTACAAAGAGGAATGCGTTCCCTGTTGAGGTTTTTAATTTAAAATTACTCTAATAGACTTTGTTGCTTTCGTAAATATTTATGGCTAGTGAACTATGCAAGGCTGACGGAGTCCTCCATTCAGACTAATCCTATTAGCACAATGATACTCTAAAATTACATTTCTATATCAGCCAAATTGATTTCTGTATATAAGTTCTCAAAGTTTAATGAGTGGTACACAAATGATACTCACACAGGGTTTTTCATATTCCAGCAGTAACTGGGGTTTTTAGCAGATGGGTGTTAGAGAAATAGAGCTGCCACTGGGACATTGGCCCACTCAGGAAAAAAAGAGAGAGAGAGAGAGAAAATAAAAACAGAAACTTATAGTCCATCTCATTCCCAGCCACTGAGAGTGAGTGGGAGGGGGCAGGGAGAAGTGGTTGAGGTCAGGTAGTGGCGGGAACTCAATGTAATTTAGCTTGTACTAAGTGTCTAGCAGATAAGCCCATTTAAACAACATGCACTGAAAAGTGACCCTTCATATCCTGTTATCGCTGTATATTTTTTCACTTCCTCTTTCCCAATCCTCTCATTCCTTTGCTGTATTATCCATGTTTGTATTCTTTCTACTGAAGACTGAACTTCAGAAGATTTGGTTTAGACAGGCAGCCACAAGTTTATCCACATAGTCTAAAGGTTATTGGACTCTCCACCCTCTCCCACGTTATATATAAAGAACAAACTTAGATTTATATTACGATAAATGGCACAAGAAACAGAAACTGAAGTGGGATATCCTCAGCTTTCCCAATGATGTTGAGCCTTCATGGTGCACTTGTTACTTTTCCAAACAACCACTTTTGTGCTTTCTCCCAGGCTGCCCCTTGAACAGAGGAGGAGCTCTCTATAAATGTCCCCCAAACCTCCTCGTTGTCCTCCTTCAAATCCCTCCTTAAAATTCTCCTTTAACACAAAGACTACAAAACACTCAACAGCTTCTGTGCTGACCAGTTTTGTTTCATTTGTTACCATATGCTCCCCTTGTCTGTTTGTAGTACCCATCTGTTGTCTCTTAGACTACAAGTTCCTCGAGGTAGGGACCGCCCTTTTGTTTTGTTTTATAGTGCCTAGCACAATGGGGACCATGTCCATGACTGGTGGTCCAAGGCACTACCACAATACCCTCCCCCACCCAACCAACCACCCAACCAGCAAAATCAAGTGTATATGCTTGAATAACTCAGTCCGCCATCACTTTCTAACTCCAAAACTTTGGCATTTGGCTCTGACAAATCCATCCAATTCCAATACTAGTAAACACTAACAAATAAATCATTACGGTCATCAATGTCACTACCACTATCACTGCAACTTCTGTCGATTCCCTGATAATGACTAAACCCAAGTGACTCAAAGATTTCAAGTTCTCAAGTCCAAGCAGCTGACTGACACACACGAGGTTTCACAGGAGTTAGGTGGAAAACAATAAACCAAATAAAACAAAAATTAAACAATCAGGAACTCTCTCTTCGGTACTATTGTCTCCTATGCATGCTAGCATGTAACAACAGTATCCAGTCTACTGACCTGGCACCTGGAAGTTACCAGAACAGATGGCTGATAGGATAACTTATCCTGTAAATCTGTTTAGGTCAAAAGCCTGCACCAGAATGAAAGCTTTAGGATTGACTGGGATTATACTCAAAGGAAGTTTTCCTCATCATGGTTCCCTCTTAAAGAATCTGTCATTTCTTCATCTGTAAAAGGAGGATAACAGAAACAGAAAAATATGGTGTCAATGTTTTGAGCTGTTCTAATTGTAATACTTACCTCTCAGTGATGCGTTGTTAACTGGCCACTTTTTTGAAAAATGTGGATTGTGATTGTGGGTGATTCAATTTTTAGGTCCCCAATTTGAGACACTTTAGACCAGACTTTCAGACGTGTTGAGCACCTGCAACTCCCAGCAACTTGAGTGGTGTTGTGGCTGTTATATACACACCAACCATACAGAAGTCTGAGCAGGCAAAAAGAATGGCAAAAGCCCTTCCTGCAAAAGTGGTAAATCCCACATTCAAATCCCAAAGATTAGGACTCATGTACTCCCCTTTATATGGGGGGAAGGAGGAGCAGAGAAAGGAGAAAAAATTACCACTAGGAGAAAAACACATTGCCATTCTTAACTGTCTCATTTCATGTTTTATAAGCCTTCTCTTGTGAGAAGCTGAGATTCCTGTAAGAAATGGACTTAATCTGCAGCTAGGGTGATTTAAATTAGATACAAGGGAAAAAACTTTAAACTCTGAAATAGGTAACGTAGGGAGGTTGTGGAATGCCCGTCATTGGCGGTTTTTAGGAACAGATTAGGCAAACACCTTTCACGGCTGGTCTAGGTATACTTAAACCTGCCTCAGTGTGGTGTGGATGAACTAGATGACTTCTTGAGGTCCCTTTTGCCCCTACGTTGATATTATTTCTATTTCTATGTACTGAGTGCCCTCAACTCCCATTGTGCTAGTAGATGTTGAGGGCACTCAGCATCTTGCAAGACCAGGCCAGGTTTCTTCAACCATAAAAGTTCCTGACTTAAACATGACAAGATGTGAACTTGGACTGAATATTTTTCTGCTCAACTATTAAGAGCCACAAATGCTATACAAAGCTCACTTTAAAAAAGTCACAAACGGCTTCAGACAGACCAAGAGAGCTACCCTGCTGCAGTGGAGGGATGCAGTTGTTTACGATGAGGAGCTATTCAGTTATGGGACTGACAGGAACATTAGCAGTCTGTGCTTGACCTGCTTCCCTGAGATTGCTCTGCTGTGTTTCAGTACTACTATTCCCAGTAGCATCCCCCAAAATAGTGTATAATTGGAAAATGCCCCAATAGAGACCTTTCTTATGGTCAGGTCTACCCTAGAAACCTTTGCCAGTATAACAAATGTCAGTTTAGGTGGTGATTTTTTTGTCTGTTTGTTTGCAATGTTTGTGTATGGGCAGAAGCTCCCTGGTGTAAATGCAGTTATACCCCGCATAAAAGTACTCTTGCCAGTATAGCTTATTGTGCTCTCCAACGGATATAAACTATGTTGTCAAACACTTTCTAGTGTATACCTGGCATAAACTGTAGCTTCATATCAGTTTCCTCCTGAAGCCTGATGCTAGCAGCAGCTTTGAAGGGAGGCTGAAAATGTTTTAGGGCAGTCAGAAGGTCTATGAACTTTTCCAGCTCCAGTTACCTCAACATTTTTTAATTGCTTTGTTAAATGAAATACCCTAGTCCAGTGCAACTGCTGAACAAGTCTGTTTTTGAAGAAAATATGGTTTAATATTTGCTAAATGAGCCACTGGGCTCTAACATGACGTTAATGAAGGATTCAGAACAGGCTGATTTAAACAGCAGGCTAGAAAGGAGAGCGATGCAAAGAATGGGATATGCATAATCAGAGTTGCAGAGCATCTCATAACTCACTGCCTGATATTTACTGTTATTGTTCTTTCCACAACATTGGCTGTGGGAAGGGAGAGAAAGATTAATCTTTTTAGAGTTTTACCAGCTCACAGTTCCAGGTTTGTTTGTTTTTTTTAATTCATACTTGCTCCATGACTGATTTATCTCTACCAAGCTCTTCTCTTGCAGGTAAAGATATTAATATGAGTAATTGTTTCTTTGTTGTGATCCAAGCTTCAGTTTATATTTGTAAAACAAGCAAGCAACACTCTGAATAGCTAATCAGATTTGTGAATGAATTGTGGGTTTTCTGATGAAAGCATAACATTTCCCAGAGTCTCAAGGCAAGACATTAATAAAGATTCAGATATAGGGCCATTGCCAACTCATGCCATGTTGTCTGTAGCAGCCATTTATATTCTAAAATGAATTTTTTCTACTGACGTTTTCCTGATACTAATTGTGTCCTGTACTAAAGGGGGGAGAGGAGGAGAATAGTTCAGTGGTTTGAGCATTGGCCTGATAAACCCAGGGTTGTGAGTTCAATCCTTGAGGCGGCCACTTAGGGATCTGGGGCAAAAATCAGTACTTAGTCTTGCTAGTGAAGGCGGGGGGCTGGACTCAATGACCTTGCAAGGTCCCTTCCACTTCTGAGATAGGTATATCTCCATATATTGTTTATGGTATTAAACCATCCCAGGAGGAGGGGGGGTATTTTTGTACATTATATTCCTATTGTCATTGATGTCCTAAAAACTAAAGCAATGGATTGTGATGGCTTGAAATTATACAAAAAAATTAGGAATTAACGGTTTCTGTCATGCGTCACCAGGGAATATTTACTAAAATATTCATTATATAGAAGACCGCCACAATAAGTTTACAGGTTTCTGTTCATGAACATTTTTTTTTTTTTGCTAATCACAATATTTCAGGTTGATCTATGGGTAACAGGATATTGCAGTGTCTGAAAAAGATTGAAAAGGCAGCTTTCATAAACATACAGCCTAAAACAAATTTAGAAACAAAGAAGTCTTTCACAGTCCATATATTGAAACATCACATTTCCCACCCCAATGGTATCGAGCAGTACAACTCAGTCCTTTCTTGACACACTTGTGATTGCCTGGCACCTCGATTCGCAGCCACTTCTTAGCAGTTCACGCAAATCACTTCCTTTCAGGAAGGTTGTCCGCTATCCATCCAAGGCCTGACACCAGCAGTGGCCTGGTTGGTATGCAGCTCGCCTGTGTTGAAACAGATCAACTTCGGTCAGTGGGAGGGTGTATAGTCCCCACATGGACAAAGAAGGGGCCAGTGAGGCCCTGGCGGCATGGCTAGCCCCACCTCTGCAGCCCTGTCAATCATATATGATAGGCAGGAGGCTTCAGTCAGCATGGGGGCGCGGGGGAGGTGGAGAAGCAGGATTGCCCTAAGCAGCAGATTGGAGGAGTGACTCTTGAAGATGTGGAGGGAACTCCTAGTCATGAAACCTTCACCTGACCCTGATGAGAGTACAGCAGACTCCCAGGGTAAGACAACCAGGCTGAGCCTGTCTCAGAGACCCAGCCAGAGGGATTTCTCCAAGCCCATTGCACTGGGTCTGAGTTGTTGGCAGCACTATAGACTCAACCGCCCAACACACACACTTTTGCTGGGTCCATCTTACATGATGTGGGGGTCTGACTTTCATTTGATCCCCCAGCCAAAGAAACTTAAGGAGGCCCATGAAGGCCATATTCCATCCTCCTCACCCCCATAAATAGTGGGGAAGTGGGATCTGGGTTGCGACCACTGTAGATAAGTGGGTGTGGTCAGGTTCCCCCACCAAGCACTCTGTTACAGAAGAATTCCATAGCTCTGCCCTCCTGTGTGAAGAGCTGCTTGCAGGGCTCATCAGCACCATTTGTGCTACTTTTCCTGCCATACAGTACCACAACGAAGCACCCCAACAGAGGATAGATGACTGAACAATGGCTTGTGGTGCAGCAGACGAATCCATGAAAGCAGGGGTCACTTCTGCAAAATGTCTTCCACCTCTCCCATGAGGACTTCTTTCCTCTTCCAGCAAAGGCAGACAGTGCTGCAACCAGCAAGAGGCATGAAACACTGGTGAAGCCTTTGATTTGCTTAGGCCAAGGGAAGAAGCTATTTAATGAGAAGGTATATACAGTGATGAGCTGGAGCCGGTTTGCACTGGTTCGTGAGAACCGGTTGTTAAATTTAGAAGCTGGTTTAGAACCGGTTGTTAAAGGGGTGGGCAATTGGGAGAGGGAGGTTTTTATGTTGTTACACCGGCCCGCGGGCCGCATCCAGCCCGCCTGAGCTTCCGGCTGGGGAGGCTCCCCCGGCCCCTCCCCCACATTCCCCCCTCTCGCAGAGCCTCAGCGTGCCGCGCCGCTGGCGCCAGCGCTCTGGACCACTCCTCGGCAGCTCTGCAGCTCCCGCTGCTTTGAACAGCATGGTAAGGGGGTGGGACTGCGAGCTCCAGCGGGCCGCGCAGCATCCATACACGCTGCCCTGAGCAGCATGGTAAGGGAGCCGAGCCAGGGCTGGGAGGAGGGGTTGGATAAGGGTCAGGGAGCAGTTGGAGGGGGCAGAGGTTCGGGGGGGGGGCAGTCAGGGGACGGGGAACGGGGGGATTGGGTAGGCGTGGGAGTCCCAGGGGTCCGTCGGGGTGGTGGTGGATGGGGTTGGGGCAGTCAGGGGACAGGGAGCGGGGCAAGTTAGGTGGGGGGTCTCGGGGGGGGGCAGGGGACAAGGGGGAGTAGGCTGTTTTGGGAGGCACGTGGGGCTTGTACTCACCGGGTGGTTCCCTACCGGTTCTTCGGCGGCACTTCGGTGGCGGGTCCTTCACTCGCTCCGGGTCTTCGGCAGCACTGAAAGACCCGCCGCCGACATGCCACCGAAGACCCGGAGCGAGTGAAGGACTTGCCACCGAAGTACCGCCGAAGAACCAGTAGGGAACCGGTTCCTAAGATTTTGGCAGCTCATCAGTGGGTATATATCAAGTTAGAAAACCAGACACCTGGTCACCCTACCGGAACACCCAGTTAAAAAAGGATCATGACGGCTCCGGTCAGCGGCACCGCGCAGCGGGGATGGCAGGCTCCCTGCTGGCCTCCGCACTGTGTGGCTACTGGGAAGCAGCCAGCATGTCCCCCCTCTGGCTCCTATGCGTATAGGCAGCCAGGGGGCTCCGCACGCTTCCCCAGCACCAAGTGCCACCCCCGAAGCTCTCATTGGCTGGGAACCACGGCCAATGGGAGCTGTGGGGGAGGTGCCTGTGGACAGGGCAGCAAACAGAGCCGCCTGCCCATGCCTCTGTGTAGGAGCTGGAGGGAAAACATGCTGCTGCTTCCAGGAGCTGCCTAGGTAAGCACCGCCCAGAGTCTGCACGCCCTCCCCCGCCCCAGTTTAGCGATAGAGGGATATAAGCCTTGGAGCTCCTCTTGACTCCTTGTCTTCTGTTGCTTCTGGTCTGGGCCTTGAAACTCCTGGCAATGTAAACATCCCACACTACATCTATCCTTCTACAATACTGCAGCTGTGTCTTGAGCTATAAAATTTAAAAGCTTTCAATGGCATAGTCAAGTGCATTGCTAGCAACAGATTTCAACATGTTTATAAGAACTGTCCCATAAAAAATTATGGCATCAATTGCTGGAGCTCTATCTTTCAGTTGAACATAGCCATCCAGAATAGCCATAAAGCCGGATTTCTTGGCAAGGTGTAGTTTTCCAATCTGGAACAATGAAGGAGAGCATGCCTGATTCTCATGTTGAAAGAAAAAGTTGCCATCCCATGTTTAGCAAGCTTTGAGAAGAGGGAGCTGCAAGTTGGTCTTGGAAATCTCTCTTACAGGTGGTCTGCTGAACAATGGGAGTTTACTATGCTTGATAGGCTCTGTTAATGCCTTGGTTTTGTCTTGCAATCTGTTACAAATGTGGTGCATTGCTGCTGCTCAATCTTCTCAATCTCCTTAAAACCGACAATCGCAGCAGGGTTTACAATGTTTTTGAAGTCCCTTTTAACTAAGTCAACATTATCTTTGAAGAGGAGGTTGTCCACGTCTGACCTCAACAAGTGCCTTGACACATTGTGCAAAAGAAACAGGGACCCTTTTCACCAGGAGTAGAAGCCTGCTCATGGTGCTTTGTGTTAGCCCCTTTTTGGGTGGTTCGTTTGTCTGCTGTGGCTTCAAATTCTCCTATCAACTGGGACACTTCTGGTCCCACTATCACCCAACACTGAAGAGCCTCTGGACTTCGAGTTAGACCAACAGTTCCACCATCCCAATTGATTATGGCATTATTTTGCTCATGATCTTGGTCAAGTGCAATTACAGAGAAAACACAGTGTCTTGCCAACTGTGAAGTTTCCCCGTAGGGGCTCTCTAGCTGTGTCTGGATGCACTATCTGAAGACTTACCATATCCCGGAAGTGAACAGGCACCCAAAAAGCATAATTAGTATGACCTAATGCAAAGAAACAGGGTGACAGCTTTCCAAGGTATGCAACGTAGAGAGCAAAGTTCACCTGCTGGATTGACAGTACGTAGGCCAATACAAGAAGCTTCAAATGAAATGTCATGACAGAAGTAGATCACTGGGTTTTCTAGTTCTTTCCTCACATCATTTATCATCCCCCATTGGGGCCTCATCTTCCGTGAGACCTTAGGTATACATTGTGTATGCATTTTGGAGAAAAATGTACAGACTGCTGGCTGTTATTTGCTGGGCATGCCTAGTACATGGGACACTTGGAAGGAATCAGCTGCTCCTTGGGAAGCTATTTGGACCTGAACAAGGGCTTCCGTCCATTCGCTATCTTCTAGTTTTAAAAGGAAAAAGCACATTCTCATCCTCAAAAGCATTGACATGCACTGTTTGCCATGATGGTAGAGATGGACAACCCAACTTTAAAGAAGGTACAGTAACTCCTCACTTAATTTCATCCCAGTTAATGTTGTTTCGTTGTTACATCGCTGATCTATTAGAGAACATGCTCGTTTAAAGTTGCACAATGCTCCCTTATAACGTTGTTTGGCAGCCGTTTGCTTTGTCCACTGCTTGTAGGAAGAGCAGCCTGTTGCAGCTAGCTCGTGGGGCTTGGAACCAGGATGGAGCGGCAGTCCCCCTATCAGCTCCCCTATGTTCAGGTGTCCCTCCCCCCACTGCCATGCACTGCTCCTGCCCTCTGCCTTGGAGCTGCTCTCAGCAGCCTCCTGCTTGCTGTGCTTGATGTCAGGGTATCTCCCTCCTGTATCCCATCTCCACGGAGCAGGGCGGGTGGGGGTGGGGGGTGACACAACAGGACTCAGGATGGAGGGAGCTTGCTGGCAGCAACTGCTGTCTCAACTTGATCTACTTAAAAAGGCATTGAGTGGAGTCAGCATACTTAAAGGGGCAATGCACGTGTCTCTCTCTCACACACGGTGTGTTTCTGTCTCACACACACTTACATCCCTGGCACTTTGGAAAGTGAAGGGAGTGGTGGACTCCAGGGGGATAGCATGGGTTCATCATCATGTTCAATTTCCTCAGGGAATGTTTGCAGCCACTGCCATGTGTCTATTGTGTCTCCTCCCTCCATTCATGCTGCCTTGTAGAGTGTGAGGCTACATTAACAATGTGTCAACACTGATTTATACCTGCCTCTGGAAATTTCCATTACTTGCATCTGAAGAAGTGAGGTTCTTACTCATGAAAGCTTATGCTCCCAATACTTCTGTTAGTCTTAAAGGTGCCACAGGACCCTCTATTAACAATGTGTTAACCCTTGAGGGCTCAGCCGAGTGCTAGTTCATCATTTAGCAGCAAGGCATTCCCTGGGAAATATCCTACCCTGTTCCACCCTCTGACTCCACCACCTCAACCAAGCTTCACAATTATCATTGCTGTGTACAGTATTAACTTGTTTAAAAAACTTATACTGTACATGCATACAAAAAATGTCTTGTCTGGTGAAAAAAATGTCCCTGGAACTTAACCCCCCCATTTACATTAATTCTTATGGGGAAATTGGATTCGCTGTACATCATTTGCTTAAATAGCATTTTTTAGGAACATAACTACAATGTTAAATCAGGCGTTACTGTACATACTGGCTCATTTTTTCATGTCTGTGCATGAAGTGCCCAACCAACATAGATTGGTCAAGGCACTTTTCTAGCTTTGTTGTGGTACAAACTTTCTGTTCCTTCACGGTGAGAGATGTTGCTGATGTACTGCAATAGTTATGACCAAAGTAAGGGCAGCTGGATTAATAGAAACTGGGTTTTAATGTTTAGACCCTCCAATATCATGGACATCAGTGCCAATAGTGACTCAAACACAGATTCTTTAAGCTGTTCTCATTTGAAACATGTCCCATTTTGGCTGGTTGGAACAGATGAAGTGCTTCTTCCTCACATGCCTCTCGGAGGTCATGTCCAATATCCTGGTCAATTTGTGTCATTCTGTGTGTGCTTGGAGATCTGAAATGTATGAAAGGGGATTCTAGTTCAAGGTTGGGAATGTATCTAGCAATTGTCAACCCCAGCTGTATAGACATTTTCTAATTTTCCACATCTCCAGTCTCCTTTCTTCAGTGTATGCTACCAGTTCAGCTAAGGCAATCCCATGTTAACATCATCTCTGCATTGTTTTCTTCAGTTTTCTTATCCCTGACTTTGTTGCAAAGAGTCATCAAACATCTTGCATGATATTTGGCCTCTTTGGCTACTAAATCGTGTAACAGGGTCCACAACGTGCCCCTCTTCCTGGGGTCCACTTGCTGCCCTCAATAAGGCTCAGAGGGTTGTGCAACATGCGTGTCTTTATTTACTTAACTTCTTCCCACCACCAGTGTCCATTTATGTACAGCTTTACAGGATTAAGCTCCTCCTTTACAGGCAGAGTCAGCCTTCAGCTATGAGGTCTCCAGTTCCCTCCCTGACTGACTCCTCCTTGCCTTCTGGCTCCCTCCCAGCCAGGGCCGCCCAGAGGATTCAGGGGGCCTAGGGTAAAGCACTTTCAGGGGCCCCTTCCATAAAAAAAGTTGGAATACTATATTTTTTACATTTCCAAATACATGATACTAACCAGTGAAATACATTCAAAAATTAATTTTTAATAATTTGAAAATACACAAAATACATTTAAAAACATTAAATGCTTTAATGGTATGTATACATTTGGAATTACATAATGGACTGTTGCTGGGTGATGGTTGGTGCCAATGGGCTGTCGCTGTCTGGGGGTGGCGCTGTTGTTGCCCAGGGCTGGGTGGGGAGCTGGGCTCTGGGTTGGGGGGTGCCCGGTTCACAGGGGCTGGGCTCAGAGCTGGGGCTCAGGGCTGTGGGGGCATGGGGTCAGGGTGGTGTCCGGCTCAGAGGGGCTGGGCTCAGAGCGGCAGGTCAGGGGAGTGTCCACCTCAGAGGGGCTGGGCTCGGAGCTGGGGGTCAGGGCTGGGGAGGTTCAGGGGGGTGTCCGGCTCAGAGGGGCTGGGCTCAGAGCGGGGGGTCAGGGGGGCTGGGCTCGGAGCGGCGGGTCAGGGGAGTGTCCGGATCAGAGGGGCTTACCATGCTGCTTCCTCCCGCCTCCCCCCCTCTCCTGGAGCCTCAGCGCGCCCCATCCAGAAGCAGCCCTGGACAGAGCTAAAGCAGTGTGGCTCCACGGGACTTGAGTTCCCGCCACTCGGCCGCAGCTCGCAGCCCCGCCCCATTACCACGCGGATCTGAGCAGGAGGTGCTTAGGCCCCGCTCCCATATTACGTGGCTCTGAGTGGGAGGAGATCAGACCTCAGCGGAGCCATGCCGCTTTAGCTCTGTCCCGGGCCGCTCCTGGACGCGGCGCGCTGAGGCGCCGGGGGATGTGGGAAGGCGGGGGGGGAGCCTCCGACATTCTCGTGGGGGGCCCGGGCAAATTGTCCCACTTGCCCCCCCTCTGGGCAGCCCTGCTCCCAGCCTTTATAGCCCTTGGCTTGTCAGGTCAGCAGCTGTTGCCAATCCTCAGGCTGGCATCAGGCCTTTTCCATCAGCCCCAATCTGCTTCCCCTGATTGGAGCTGACTGGGCAGGGGCTAATTAGGTGCTTTTGCACCAGCACCCTGCTACAATCCCCTGCACTTAGTTTTTTGAGCAAACCCAGGCCTTGTGGCTGAAGTGCACATTTGCAGACTTGACTATCAGTACTGATGGTTGAAGCTTCATGGAGGTCTTCTACAGTGAAAATTAATATACCATCAGTAGTATGTTTATTTTTCACTTTTTACTGAACACAGAAAAACTTTCATGTTTAATTCATTTTAGGCTGCATGTTTATGTAAGCTGCCTTTTCAATCTTTGAGACATAGCAATATCCTGTTATGCATAGATAAATCTGGGCTGGGGGGGGGAATATTTTTTATTGTTAGGAAATAAAAATGTAACTTGATGTCCTTATGGTGTTATTTTCCTATCATTAATATTTTAAGTAAATATTCCCTGGTGACACTACAGAGCATGTCAATTCTTAATATTTTTGTATGCTGTCAAGCCATCACAATTCACAGCTTTAGTTTTTAGGACACTTAAGACAATAGGAATAAGTGTACAAAAAATACAACACTGGAATGGTTTAATACCATAATCAATAGAAAAACTTCGCTCAGAATTTACAATGGCTGCCATAGCCAATATGGCATAAGTTGGCAATGGGCCCATATCTGAAAATCTTTGTTAGATCATGCCTTATGTCTCTGGCAAATTTCATGCTTTCATAAATCCCACAAATCCCCCCCCCCAAAAAAGTGTGATCAGCTGGTAAGATTCCTTTTTTTCCTATGGAAGTTAACACCCAGTACTATATGCACTAAATATTAGTCCTACTAAAGTTAATGGGCGTTTACCACTGATTTCAATAGATTCAGAATTTGGTGACAAAGCAAAAGACAATGCAAAGATAATATATTAACATTTAGGCCTTAAATAGAACTTCACATCTACAAGATGTGTTGTGAAAATTAGTTAATATATGTTGTCAAGGCTAAATCCTCACTCTGGCACTTTGAGTGCAGAAGGTGGCGGCCCACAAGGATTTTAAAAATTAATACTGGTCACTCTAGGGTTGTATTAAACTCACAAGCTTACAGCTTTTCTCTGACCTTGGATGGGTAGATGCTGCCACCACTCAAGTGCAAAACCCCTTTCAGAAACCAGAAAGGCACACTTGGGAATTCCTTCCTGTGGGGTACCATCAAGCCCTTTCTCACTCACACACACAGGGAAAAGCTGAGAAAGAAAAACAAAGGAAATCAGCTATTGCCACCAGCTAATAATAATAATAAAAAAACATGTATAAACCTCTTAAAACACAGAATTCCAATCCTGTTCTTAAAAAAAGGTAAATTTTATTAAGAAAGAAAATACATCTGAAATCTCAGGCTATTGCTAGATTTAAAAAGAGCAAATACAAGAATTAAGCATCAAGAATAGCTTTCTTGAGGTCCAGGTTAAGGCTACAAGCAAAACAAAAGCACCTGGGGTTAGCACAGAGGAATCCACAAGCCATAAAGAGATAAACCTAATCACATCTTCCTAGACATTTCCTGATCTACTTACATATCTGGGGTTTCAAATTATTAGTTTCTAGGTATGACACAGATGATTTTTCATACCTGGCCCAAAGCTTCTTACAACGTTGCTGATCTGTTCCCCTCTCCCCAGCAGAACAACCACAGACAAAGGGTAAGTTTTTTCTCAGTTTTAAAAATTTCTAGCCTTCCCATTGGCTCTTTTGGTCAGGTGCCCACTCACTTCCTTTTACCTATGCATCACAGTGAGACTTTTTAACACTTTACAGGTAAAGCAAGTAGAGAACAGCTACTAAGAAGGATTGTATAGCTAACTGGTTGGCTGGGTGTCCCTAACAGGGAGCTACCCCCTCCCTTCATTTATCACATATGTGCAATACTCTTAGGTATGTAATTAACCGATAACTGAAGGCTGGTAAAGTGATATTCTATAGCAATGGGATCTTGTGCTTTGTATAGTTTTATTAGAAGTGTTATGAGCTAAAACTGGTTATAAGGCAGGAAGACTGAGCATTTTGAGTGTATGGGCATTACAGATTTGGTGGTGAACTGTGGAGGGATCTGCTATGCTAATAGTGTGTGTGTGTGTGTGTGTGTGTGTGTGCGCGCACACACAAGTAACAGATCCAATACACTTCCAGATGGCTGCATCTGGGACTAGATTTTTCCAAAGGGCACGTGGGAAATGTGCTGATTCAGCAGCTCACGAAGCCATCTCATAGAAGGATTTTTATGGAGCAATAGGGTAAAATTTTCAAAAATCACCGTCTGCTAAGGGCCATATTTTTAAAGGTATTAGATGCCTAAAGATGCAGATGGGTACCTGGGTGCCTAACTTCCTTTGATTTCAGTGGGAATTAGGCACTGTTGTAAACATCTAATTATCTTTTAAATAGGTTTGGAAGGATTAGATTTGTCCATCCATACACAAATATTTCCATCAATAATAATTGAAATGTACAGAGAGGCCAAGAAAGAAAGGTGCTGTTTGAGAACTTAAGAGTTTAATTAAAGGATATTTACTTTGTATGTTTTGATGCAACGTTGACAATTTGTCTCTGAATGGTTAACACACTTATTTATTAAAATCACAATACCCACTGTCATTAAATTGTCAGACCTCCCAAACATTTTCCACAACTCTACAGAATAGAAAATAAATGCTTAAAACTTATAATTTTGTTCAATTGTGTAAAAACAGATCTGTCAAAATTAAAATTAAAATTGAATTCTGCCATGCTCATTTTTAAGATATGGCCCCTAGGATTCTAATTCCCATTTGACTTTCAAAGAGACCTAGGCTCTTACATCACTAAATAGCTTTTGAAAAGCTTACCTATGTTCAAAGTTTGACTCCCTTATACTAAAATCCCTGGAGAAGTCAAGCAGTGATGGTACCATAACCTGCCCTTCCCTAATTTATGAAATTGGCCCTACGTGAAATGTCCTGAGCTTCTAATTATACTCTTTTGTGCAGCCATTGGAATTAAGGCTTGACTTATGTTTTTTTCATTATGTTCTCCATATGCTTCTGAGTTGGAGACTGACATTAATCCTTTCCTACCAGAGTTGTTTGTTCACACTTGACCTTTTATTTGTGCTTTGGCTGGTAGTCTATTTTATAAGGAGCTTGATTTTGTATATAGCTAGTAGCTAACTACTTTCTCTTATGTTTGTAGCTAACCATTTAGCATTGATTGAAATGGATTGGTATCCCTGCTGAGCCCTTACCTCAAAAGAGAGATTGGTTAACCACTAATTCTCATTGCAGCATCAGAAGATAATTCCCTCTGTAGTTCAGTTATGTTTTCTTTATCAAAGAAGTACATTTCCATGTTGTAGCTCTCATCCACTGAGCATAATTAAAAATGCAATTTGGCCTTCTTCACAGATTGAGTGGAAGTAGAGTTGTCAGTCAGTATGCACTTTTGCTCTATAAACTTGAAGAAGAATTGTACTTAACCCTATAATTAAGGTACATCAAAAAGGAGAAGCAGCAGATTTTAAACTGCATGGTATTTAGCATGCTTTCAGTTGGCAGTCAAAAACAGCCTATCCCCAGAATGAAAAGGTGAATGAAATATTTAGAGAGGATAAGAATGTCCGCAGGAGGGTTGAGGGTGTTATGAATCCAGAAAGCTAAAAATGCAAAGCTATATGTTATGGGGAGAATTTTGTTTTCAGACATTTAACAGGTCCAGAGAATATGAAGAGCAGAACTGCTCAGCTATTTTGTCGCCTTCACATATGTGGTATTTCATATTTACAGTTTTTCAGGGAGCTGATTATATTTGTTGTGAATTGAAACAAAAAAATCCCATGGTCAAATTCCTTACTGAAGGCAGAATTATATACAACCATCCCAGGGGGAGATAGTTTCAGAATCCTGGGACGTTGGCACAAGTAAGTGAGAGGTAGATTCCAGTGGAAATTGGGACAAACTTGCTGTGGCATAGATGCTGTGCTTCCTATTTCATGGAAAGAGATGGAATAAATTTCTCCCCTCGTTTTCTTGCTATTTCCACTGTTGAGGAAGCATGGATTGAGTTCACACTCCATTTCTCTTATCTGGAGGCATGATAGAGAACACAAGTAATTGTGGCATTCTGCAGGCCTCCCTACCTGCCAGGATTCAGGTAGTATGATAGATGAGCTAGACGCCCCGATTGAGACCAGTGCCCTATGGTGTTAGATGCTGTGCACAGAGTCACTGCTCCAAAGAGCTTACAATCTAAATAGCCAAGGCAGATAAAGGGTGGGAGAGAGGAAGTATTAGACTTCCTGACAATACTTGAGTCATGGATGATTAAGTGGCTTATCTAAGGTCACACAGGGAGTCTGTGGCAGAGATGGGAATCAAACCTGATTTTCTGCGTTCTAGTCAAGTGCATTAACCATAGCATACTCTGCCATGGCAGGGAAATTTAGGTCGTTGTATGAGTTGCAGTATGGTACAATCCACCCAAGAACATGAGAGATCAACACATTTCCTTTGTTAATAGCAAAAGAATGGGAAGCTCGTGACAAATGAACCATTTAAGGTAAAGAGGTCTAGAATAAGTAAACACTTAAAGAAATATGTGCCCATTTCTTATTTAATAATGACTTCTTGATTACTGTTAGACATTTTGTTTGTGGAGAAAGTATGGTAGGCTGATGAATTGCTGGGACTGGGCAGCTCATTTAAAGTCAATTATCTAGCAGTGAGAAAGAAAAGCATTCTTTAATGAGGTAAAAGAGCTCACTTTTTCTACTGAATTGCCCAAGCTTTTGCCTTTCAGAATTTGTTTAAAGCTAAATTCATTGTAACCAATTAAAACTAGACAAAACGTAACCTTATTGCTGAACCAACTGTGTTAGAAATGTATGTAAGAAGAAACCTTGTGCACTAAGTTTTGCCCTATTAGTTTTACTGTGCAATAGTCTATATAATAGTAAGATTCCAGGATTGTCAGTGTGTGTGTCACTCTGAAGCGAGTCAGTGTGAAGTGATGGGAACAGCTACAAGCATGGCTGAGATCTTTTTTTGTTCAGAATCTCTTATCAGGTTGAATCGTCACTAGGATTCATGACCTATTGCTATCCAATTTTTAAGCTGTCAGTCATTTATGAATTACCCCTGTGTGACAGCATGGGCTTTTAGTCACAGTAAGGCACATATCTATGCCAAGAGTCCTAGACTACCACTGGTCTCAGAGGTAACTCAACCAACCACCACCTTCAGTGAATTCACATGCAACAGCTTCATTGTTGTAGAAGGAGATTGCATAGACTGAGGCAGTTGGGCCAAGTATTTCTGACAGCATGGCCTTTCAGCTAATAGCAAAATAATCTCAAGGTTCTGAGAAGGTAGGCAGCAAAATTCACTGAAAGGTGAAAAAAGATAAGGCTAGTTTTCTATCTGAGAATTACTGAAAACTAAAGGTCTGCAGTCAGACCACCGCAAGCTGTTCTCTAACATATCATTGGTTGGACTTCTTCAGGAAAAAAATATTGTTTTTTCCTATCTAGTATCAAGTGCTATAGCAAGAGTTTTTAGTGATTAAATAGGTGACACTTATATTTGAATCAGCACTCACATCCTGTTGATTCAAACAGAAAAAACTGCTGGGGCCCTCCTACCGGCTTACCAGAGAGTAGTTGTGTAGGTCTGACACTTCCCAGAGTTACCATGGGTTGTGAGGCAACTCACCACCACCTACCATTAGTGGGAGGAATTTTTGTCTGTGCCGGCTGTGGGTCAGCTCCCTGAAACTGTTAGGATCAAGACTGGGAGGAGGGTGGTCATGCCTAATGGTCAGAGGCATGGGAGTGACCTACCTGGAGATTAGAACAGAGTCAAACCAGAGTCCGGAATGGGGGCCAGGAATATGGTCATGAGCAGAAATGAGGGTCAGAACCAGGAATCAGAAGCTGAATGTCAGAGCCAGGGGGTGAGCCAGAGACATGGTAAGGAAGCAGAGTTGGAGGTCAGAGCCAGGGGTGTGAAGGATGGAGAAGGGCAGAAACTGGAGTGGACACAAGAGTAGGCTGGAGTAGGAGAAGACATGGGCTGGATGGGACCAGGAAGTAGGCTCAAGTGCAGCTATTGGGTGGAACACGTTGAGTAGCCAGCAAGCTCTGGCTACTGCTGGGTCAAATAGTAACTTAGTTCTGCCCCTCCACCAATCAGAAGTAGAGCCAATAAGGCAGTTCTTGCCTGGATCAGCAATGCGCAATATGGTGTTAGGAGACTGACTTGCTGCAGCTGGCTCCCTGGCAGAAGCTACTAGCCTCTGGCAGCACAAGCACTAACTTCCAGGCCTCCACAGGTAGGGATAGGCACACCCCACTCCCTGAACACACCAAGCATTCCCTGTAGCATCCAGGCCTTTATCCACTGAACACTCAGAATTACAAGACCTGTGATTCCCAAAGCAAACAGTACACACCAGCTTGTAAGATTCAACTCAATCTTTGCTTAGCACCACAGCACTCAGATATACTTATAGTGAAAACAAGAATAAGGTTATCAAAGTGGAGTTCCCAGTGAGAGTGAATAAGAATATGGAAACAAAAGGTAAAATACAACTCAATCATAACATGCTTTCTAGAGACTAAACTTAACTAACAATTTATCCTACTGTCTAAAGAAGTTTATTTCATCCAAACTTCTCTCCAGCAGGTTAAGGCAAGCCGAGCTGAGATCTGTTTTTCATTAAGTAAACTTGCTGTCTGTTTATTTCCTAGGTGAAGGATGCCAGGGTGTTATCTTTGACCCCCAAATATATTCCAGCAAACCTCTATTACTTTTCTCTCTCTCTCGCTCTCAGGTGTCACAATGCTTTGTTTGCATTCAGTTCAGACTGGTGAGAGGAGCACCTACTGTGAACTACAGAAAACACAATTTACATGTAAATAGCCAACTATATAACAACATTTGTATCACAGGAAACATGTTTTTCCACCATTGACAATGATCAGTCCCTAGACACAGATGGAATGAAAGTAAGCTGGTATGAGCCGGTACAGCGAACTGGTAAAAAAAAAAAAAAAAAGTGCAGCGGCATACCGGTAAGAAAGTAGCCGAAGCATTCAGTGCCAGCTTACGTTCACCTCTTTTGCCTGCATAGCAGCTTAAAATCAAGCTAATAAAAGCCTGGAAAGTGAAAACTCACTGTCACATTTATTTCTCCCCTCCCTCCTCCTCCGGCCAGGCTGCCGAAGGCGGTTAGGCTCCGTGCTTCACCCCCGCCTCACATTCAGCAGCAGCAGCAGCTCCTCTCCAGCTTGCGGCAGGGAGGAGGGGGACTGGCTGAGGGAGAAGCCTGCCCAAGAGGCCTGCATAACAGCTGAAACTCAGCTGCTCCCTCCGCAGTTCAACCTGCATGATTAGGGGCCATTTCTGGCATCCTTGTTTATTTCACAGTTGGTGGTGTGATCGAGGGGCAGTTCTTTTTTGCCGTGGATGAGGGGATCCTATAGTATAATACACAAATACAATCAGAATTGGGGACCATTTCCGAGTTCAAATCTATCCATTCCCTCCCCATCAGAGGATGGTTGTGATGCCCAAACTGCTTGCAGACCCTCATTAAAATGTTACTTAAAAAAAAAAAAAAAATGCAGAACGTGGTGGGAAAATGTGTCATGATTGGAGCTTATTTTTGGCAAAGGAATCCTACTAAAGCAACTAAAGAATCACAGGGAAAGCAAATAGCCCAATAGACAAAACCACAAAGATATTGGAGGGGAAAACTGGATATTCAGGGAAATTATTGTGCCACATTGAAAGAAAAAAATAGTTTCCACTCCACCCTAGTTCTATATTGAATTAAACACCTGAAATGTCCTTAGGACATAGGGGCGTGATCTAGGGTGACTAGATGTCCCGATTTTATAGGGACAGTCCCAATTTTTGGGTCTCACTCTTATATAGGCTCCTATTACCCCCCACCCCGTCCCGATTTTTCACATTTGCTGTCTGGTCATCCTACCATGATCTCAGATCTCTTTTTGTTTTGTTTCAGTGTCCTGCAACGTGCAAGGCTGAAATTGACAAAATTTTCTCTAAGTATCTTGTATATTTCATGAAGGCTATTCTAGTTGTCCTTCATTCACTTCTCCTTCACCCTACTATAGCCACCCATTGATGTGCCCCCTGTGCCCTTTTATGTGCCTGGAAGGGAGATTAAACAATCCTTAATCTGTTAACTTGCTAGGAAATAGGGAGGGTCTAGGGCAGGCACTGGCGGGCATGGGGCAGCACAGCCCCTTGCCTCCCGTCTCCTGGCTGGCTGGCTGTGGTTTTTGCCTCGGTTATGTACTTCTTGGTGAACCTAGCCCACCGCCAGCCGCAGCAGCACCTGCTGGCTCTCTGCAGGCAGCAGCCCATGAGGGACGGTTGCTGGGGTCGCTGCTTGTCAATGGCAGGTTGCAGCTGCATTGTTTGACGCATACAGTATGTATTACTGTCCTTATGCAAGCAAGCAGCCACCCATTCCAGCAGCTGGGAGCATTCTCCAAGTGTGCAGCCCATGTGGAGGGCACCGGCACCCTTCTGAGGGGTGGGGGGATGGGGGAGAGAGTGTTTCTGCGGCTAACACCTCAGAAACTTCTGCAAGAGGCAAGGTCTGGCTGGGCCCCACCAGCGCATCTGTGGGCACCCAGCTTTTGGGTTGCTGCTTAATGGTGTTCCCAGGAAAACTTCCAGCCTCAGCAGCTGCTACTGTGCCAGCTTGCGGGAGAGAGCTGTGCACAGGAGCTGCCGGGAAGCAGGAGAGGAGATGGAGGTCTGGGGGGGCACGCGTCAGCAACACACACAGCAATGGGGCAGGGGGTGGCAGGTGGGGGCTGCAGCTCCAAGCAGGAATCACTACCCACAGCAAAGCAGCCCCAGCCCCCGGCTCGGTACTGGCATGTGGAAGGTGTAAGCGGGCCAGCGGGGGCAAGAAAGGGGCATCCATGGGAGGGACTGGATGGAGCAAAGCATTCTTATAGAAACTCCCACATTGGGCCGTACAGCTGATCTTGCTGCTCTCCCTGTTGTCGTGTCATGCCTTGAGATGAATGTGGTGCACGTCGGCCCTTTCCAAGCCACAATTTCACATATGGCATGGGATTCGACTGAGTATAAGGAGATCCCACACATGAAATTAATAGCAAGTCCGCCACATGATGAGTGGTAAGTGCAGTCCGTTTCACTGTAATGATGTTCATCGCACTGAATCCCCTTTCACAGTCAGTGTGGCTTGCAGCAAGGATGTCCACTGCAAGGACGAGTTTAAGTTTTTCAGGAATGGTTTTTCCTCCAGAAGCCTTGAATTCCACAAATCCCAATTGTGTTTCTTGTTGATTGATTCTCAGTTTATCAGCCAATGCTCTTATCTCCTGTTCTCCAAAGTGGGGATTCTCTTGCCATTTTTCAGGATTCAAAACTGACAAATTGTTAAGTTCTTATAATTGGAAGCCCTTTCTTTGCATGTGCTTTGATCGGCTTTGTTTGAGGCAGTTGTGAATAGCTTTGGCCTCATGTTGTCATCGACTGCTTGAATGAATTGAGACGAGTTGATTCTGGGGCTTTTTCCAGTGCCATTTAATTTGCAGTTTTTAAACATCATGGATTGTTCAGCCTTCTGAGCTTCTTCAGAGTGAACTCCTGGGTCTGTTTTTAGATTTTCGATTCTCTGGATGTATATTTTCATTAGGTTGTCTGCTTTTGGAATGGTCATGTCTCGTTCTTGTAACATCTCAGACAAGTTCTTCAGTTCTGTCAGCACATCCAGCATTAAAGAAAGGTTTCTGATGAAATTTACAGAACACAGCTTTGAGTGTAGTCCTTGAAATTTAATACGTTTTCTTCTGACTCTTGACCCTTCTTGGGAGGCCACCTCGAAGTGTTTTGCCAAAGCAGGATATGTTTGCCACACGGCACTGACTGCTCTCCATGTTGATGCCACCCACCTTAAATTGAACACTTTTTTTTGAAGTACAATGTGTAATTCATTGGCATGAGCACTTAGTTCACAAGAGTTTTTTGGTGATTGACTGTACAAGGAATATAATGCATCCAAAAAAGGCTTAAAGTAATTTGTACCTCCGGTGACTTCTAAAGCTTCGTCAGCAACAAGTTCCAGTCTATGGTTGAGGCAATGCCATAATATCACGTTGGAAAACTACAACAAATGGACTTTCCTAACACCAGCTTTGACTCCTAATATCACATTTTCGCCGTCACTACAAAAGCTGATCAACACTTCCAATAATAGTTCTTTAGTGAACCCACAACGCAGCAAGCATTTTAAAGTTTCCCCTTTAATGGCTGCTGCTCTTGTGCTTTGTAGCTCAATCAAGTCTAGAGAAAATGTAAATGGCCTCATAATTCCATCTGTACTGGCCACGGCCGCCCGGGGGGGGGCAAGTGGGGCAATTTGCCCCAGACCCCGGGCCCTGCAGAGGCCCCGCGAACCCTGGCCCGGCGGCAGTCCAGGTCTTCGGTGGCATTTCGGCGCCGGGGGGGCCCTTCAGTCACTCCACGTCTTCGGCAGCACCGAAGGACCCCCCGCCACCGAAATGTCGCCGAAGACCCGGACCGCTGCTGGGTGAGTACAAGCGCCGCAGCTCCCCTGCTTTGCCCCAGGCCCCCTGAATCCTCTGGGCAGCCCTGGTACTGGCTTTCAAAAAATGATGAGAGTCGAGTTTCCGGTGAGAGTAGTCGATTAATCGACAAGTACTGTAATTTTTGACTTATTCTCAATTTTGTTGACAATTCTTTTTCATTTCAGTGGCTATATGATTGATTGTTGCATAGTAGAACAGTTTGTGGAGACAAACGCCCCATTTCAATTCCGTTGATTTGCTGTAGGTCAATGAGGCTCTTGTGGTCACTGAGTGGTCAATTTGTTTTGGCAATGTAGTAGGTTGTTCGGAATACATGAGCAGTAGTTTCAAATGCTGCTTCTTCACTTTTAGCATTCAGATTAAGAAGAGTTTCTTTTTTAGCCATGGCTTGAATTTTTTCAGCCTCCATGTGAGCTGCAGATTTCTTATGTTCATTTTTTTTTTTTTTTTTTAAAGAACAGCTCTGTCTCTTTATTCTTTCCATACGAGGATATTTCACAAGAGGCCCAGTTTGGAGAGAGATGTTACCCCTCTTGCAGAATGCAGCTTCAAATCAGAAACGTCATGACATACTGTGTACCCAAGTTTACTGCCCAGAGCAAAAAGTCAGTAGTTTTTCTTTTTGAACTCCTCAAATTGCATTTTTGACCACACCGCAGGGTATGGTGGTAGAGTATCAGTTTTCTTACCTGGCAGTTCAGCAGTTTCATTTGTCTCTTCTGTTTGTGGTGCCTGTGGCTCACCACATGACAAAGGTGTGAAAGTGTCAGCGCTTTTCCCTGTGGATAACTAGTTTCAGCTTCTTCATTTGTTGCTGTTTTTTGACTGACAATCCCCCATTTCCTCACTTTTACATTTAAACATACCCGTTAGGGTCTGTTGAACATGTATCTTCTTAGGTGGCATTTCCCACACACACACACTTACTGTCCTCCTACTGTTAATTGTACGTCTGTCGAGACTTGACCAATAAGAAGCAAGCCCGCATGGTTACCATGTGGTGGTATAGCACTGAAAAGCTAACGTTTGGAACAACCACGTGAACGTCTTCTTGTGAAAACAAAATCTTCTTGTCTTGCTTGACAGATCTAGATCTATCTTGCTGATCCATGTATGTTCTAAATGTATATGTACAGTATGGATAGATCTCTCAAAACAGATAGTTTTTCACTGTAGGACCAACAGCCCCCTGGAGGCAGGACACCATTAAGCAACACCCAGCCACCTGAAAGCTGGGTCCCCATCCAGACCTTTACTGTTACAGAAGTTTCCAAGGTGTTAGCCTCAGAAACACTGTCTCCCCTGTCCCCTCACCCTTCAAAAGGGCGCCAGCACCCTCCCTACTCCAGAGTCCTAGGCTGCGCGCCTGGAGAATGCCCCCAGCTGCTGGAATGGCTGACTGCTTGCTTGCACAAGGACAGTAAATGTCAGTAATACTGTATGTATGTGTATGAATGTGTCACAAACAATGCAGCTGTAGCCTGTCACCGACCAGCAGTGACCCCAGCAACCGGCCCTTGTGAGCTGCTGCCTGCAGAGAGCCAGTGGGTGCTGCTGCGCCTGGCAGTGGGCTGGGTCTGCCAAGGAGTAAGTAACTGAGGCAAAACCACAGCCAGCCAGCCAGGGAGCAGGGGGCAAGGGGCTGCGCTGTACCCAGAGGTGAAAGTAAGCCAGTACCACCCGGTACGGCGTACTGGCAAGAGCCGGTTTGCCGTACCGGGGCGGCCCAGCTTCCCCAGGGGGCAATTTAAAGGGCCTGGGGCTCCCAGCATTGGCTGGAGCCCCAGGCCCTTTAAATTGCCACCAGAGCCCCACTGCTGGAGCCCTGGGGTAGGGCTGTGGGGCTCTGGGGGCTATTTAAAAGGCCCGGGGCTCCCGCTGCTTCTACCGCCCCGGCCCTTTAAATAGCCACAGGAGCCCCACCGCTTCCCCAGGGCTCCCGCGGCTATTTACAGGGCTGGGGCGGTAGAAGCAGGGGAGCCACGGGCCCTTTAAATAGTCCCCAGAGCCCAGGGATAGCGGGGGGCTCCAGGGGCTATTTAAAGGGCCCGGGCCTCCAGCTGCCTCTGCCGCCCTATAAATGGCCGCAGGAGCCCCGCTGCTTCCCCAGGGCTCCCGCGGCTATTTACAGCCCCGATCATCATGACACATCTTCCCACCATGTTCTCCTTATTTTTTTTTTTTTTTTTAAGTAACATTTCAATGAGGGTCTGCAAACAGTTTGGGCATCACAACCATCCTCTGGTCATCATTTTGGTCCCTTGAATTTATATTCTTGATGAGACAATGGGAGCAAATCTTTAACATGATGGACTCCATTGACTTCCACAATGGAGCTCTAAGTCAGGTTAATATCAGTGTTGGATTTCAGGGCCTCTTTTAAAAAAGTCCTTCCTGGTTGAAGGACATCAGGGATGGGGACAGTTCCCTGATTAATCTATTTACCATACATGGCAACTGAGCTGAGCAAAGCCCATGACTCCACCAGTGGGAAGTGGGGCTGGCTAAAAGTTAAATATTCCATAGCACTTTCAAGCTCCCATCAAAACAGCCTGTGACCTTTGTGGCTTCCTACATTTGGAGGCTTGTAGAGGCTGATTGAGAATGGGTACAGCCCAAGTTCTCAATGGAAAAAAAAAAACAGGACAAAAAAAAAATCAGAGCAAGGATCTAACCTCTTGTATTGAAAAGCAAGGCTGAAAGTGCTGCAGACTTTGTAATCCCTTTGAACTAAAGCTAATCTTTTTGGAGATTACAAACTGTTCTAGGTGATTCTGTGTAGTTTCTACTCCAAGTACTTTGAACCAAAGCTATTAGGCTTCTATGGTTTAGAGACTAGGTACTCTGTGCTGGTAGTACTTAACCTCTGTAGAAAACTCAATTATTTATTTGTATTGCTGTAGCATGTAGGATTCCATTGTGCTAGGTGCTGTCCCAACTTATGCATTAGAGAAATTCAGGTATTCATAGTGAGCAATTCCAAAATTGACCAGCCACACTAAAAAGGTCTTGTTCGCAAACTCCAGCTGAGAACAAGGGACACTTTTACATATGTACCAAAGAACACAAAGACTTTGGAAAAGGAGGAAAAGAACCATTATCTAAAATGTCTTGTCCAACTGGTCAAATAGGTTATCTGACTAATATTGTCATTATTTGTCAATAGATTTGTCTGTAGTATTAAATTCTAATTTGTCAGATAAATTTGAACAATGGCAATTTCCATCATGACATTTATACAGGGCGGGTCTACACAGGTGGTGCAGCGGCACTGCTCGAGTGCTTCAGTGAAGACACTATTAAACCAATAGGAGTTCTCCTGTCAGTGTAGTTAAGCCATCTCCACAAGATGTGGTAGCTATGTCAACAGGAGAAGCCCTCCTGTCACCATAGCTCTGTCTACACCAGGTTGGTATAACTGCTGCGCTCAGGGGAGTGGGAGTGGATTTTTCATACCCCTGAGCAACACAGTTATACCAGTGTAAGTTTATAGTGTAGACCTTGCCTCAGAAAATATTTCATTAAGGCATTTGACCACAATTCACTATGCAATTGCTGCTTTGATTCTGCCAACCGCTATGAAAGTTGATGAATGAGTCTAGATGCTAATAATCGATTGAATTAACCTGATCCTTGACAGAGATACCATATTCACCTGAACATATTCAATTAGGATAATTCAACTTTTTAAAAAAAAATCAATAGTTAACAAGCTTATTGTTATTCTCATTAAAGCAAACTTAGCACTTGGTTTTTGAATGTTATAATTCCTGATGTCAGATTTGTGTCCATTTATTCTTTTATGTAGAGACTGTCCTGTTTGGCCAACAAAAAACAGTAGGTGAACACTTCAATCTCCCTGGTCACTCAATAACAGACCTAAAAGTGGCAATTCTTCAACAACAAAACTTCAAAATAGACTCCAATGTGAAACTGCAGAACTGGAATTAATTTGCAAACTGGACACCATCAGATTAGGCCTGAATAAAGACTGGGAATGGTTGGGTCATTACAAAACCTAAACGTAATTTCCCCAATACTAATTTCACCCAACTGTTACTCACACCTTCTTGTCAACTGTCTGAAATGGGCCACTCATTACCACTTCAAAAGTTATTTTTCCTCCCTTGGTATCCTGCTGTCAATTGAATTGTCTCGTTAGACTGACCTCACGCTTGGTAAGGCAACTCACATCTTTTCATGTATTTATACCTGCTCCTGTATTTTCCACTCCATGCATCTGATGAAGTGGGTTCTATAGGTGAAGATTCTAAGGGAAGTTAGGTTCCCATTGACAATTAACTCTTCTAAGCTTCTCAGAATCTGTCACACATGTCTAAGTGACTACAGACCTTGAAAAATATGAATGCAAAGCAGGATGAATTGAAATAAATGTGGTGTTAACTATGCACAGCTGATCTCCAGCCACCATCACTGGGAAGTTTGCACAAAATTCAAGAGTAGAGTAAAACCCTTACCTATTATTTAAACTTAAACTGCTTATTACAGATAACGTTTCATCCAGTGTCACTCCCCGGGAGAGAAATTATGTTAAGAAGGTTGTTGATAAATTGGAGAGGGTGCAGAGGAGAGCCATGAGAATGATTAAAGGATTAGAAAATATGCCTTCTAGAGATAGATTGTTAAGCTAAATAGACTTGGGAAGCTCATGCATGGCTTACTGCTAGCTTTTTGCACAAGGGTAACTTTCTCCCATGAAAAATAGCAATTCCCCAATTAATGAAAAGGAAAATCCACTTGTTCAAGTGTTCATGAACAACAAATAAAGAGGGGCAAGAACGTGGTAGAACTGAACAGTTCTTTGGAAATCATGCTAATGTTTGTGAGCACTATATTTCTGCAGTGTTTTGATTAGCTGTACACAATACTTCATCCTAATTTTCCTTACAGTATATTTAAATTTAAACTTATTCCCTTTAGCAATTTAAAATAACTAGTAATTTCTTTTATATAGTGATATTTTGTACAACAATTGCTTAGATTATCAAACAGACTAACGATGAAAGGAAACAAAATAGGGTTTAAAATAGAGAGCAAAGATTATAAAATCTAACCTCTTTTGATCTCCTTAATGTTATCCATTAATTCTGTACCATCAATATTCCAAAGTATACTAAATACGTGATTTTTAAAATTCTATAAATGTCCCCAGAGTTATGTTAAATTGTGATATGGTATCTTAAAATCCGTATGTCAGAGGTTCACTCACAGATGTTTGGGTGTGACAAAATACACCACTGTGTTCACACTGTTCACATCGTAATAATCTTTGTACAATGTATGCCTTGTAAGGTATCATTTGAAAACTCAATTTGCTGGTTAGTATTGTCTTGATAAAATGTGTGGGGCAACGTTGTATGGGAAGTTAATATTTCCCTGTAAGATGTTAAGAGTGCATGTTCAAAGTTCATATAGCACCAAACTGTTCAAGGCAGGCCTATTTTTCCAAAGGAGTGTATGTTTGCCTTAATTTGCATTTAAGCAGTAAACAGTCATTGAGCAGGGAGGGAAAACAGAAATCTCAAACAGGGGAAAAAAACAGGAGGGATCATCCTTCCATACAGACTCTGTATCCTAGGGGGTACTGAACCTATGAAAAGCAAGGGCAAACACCCGAAGACACTCCTCTGTCTATCTCTGGCATCAGAGCTAAGAAAACAAAGGAAAAACAGCCATTGGACTAAGGAGTCATGACGAGTTTGGACAATAATCTTGCACGTGGTGAAAAATTTTGCTTGAATGTAATATAATTTGTTAAGTTAAACACTAGAAATAATTTTCTGTTTATTTTTCTCGTAACCATTTCTGACCTGTATGCCTTATTACTTGTACTCAAATTTCTCTTTGTAGTAAATAAACTTGTTTCATCTAATCCAGGGTGTTTACATTGAAGTGTCTGAGTAACTTCACTATAAGGAATACACACTAGTTTATCAAAGGAATAACAAATTTAATATTTCTGGAGTGTCTGGAAGAGAGCTGGACAGTGCAAGACATACATTTCCGGGGGTAATTCAGGGTCACCCTGCAGTATAACCAAGGCTGGTGAAAGCCTGGGTGTGACTGTCAGGCTGCAGTTACACAAACACATCTGGGATGGTCTGCATGCTGGTGGCTAGTTGCAAGCAGTTCAGGTGGGAAGCTACAACAGAAAGGCATTGAAGGCACCCAAGTTACAGACAACGGATGACACAGAACACCCCCACCCCCCACTCTGGTCTGGATTATATCCAGTATGTCAGACTGACATAGCAATACACCAGTCACATTTTTAGGTTCCAATGAAAAGAGATGCAAAATGCTGGGTACCCTTCACTTCCACTGAAGCACCTAGCAGGATCTGCTGAGCAATTTCCTGAATGAGGCCCTTAAAGATTTCACCTTCCCTCAACAGTAAATATTTAACACAATGGAAAGTCCTTTTCAATTTCTAATTGGTTGGTATGTTAAGGAAGATAAATATTATCCAGAAAATACAAATGTTATATATTTTATACTACCTTCAGAAGTCTGTGCATTGTTCTATTTATGTGTGGTATAAGTGCAATTATAGGTGGAGAGAAAAAGGTTGATAGTTTCTTTCAGAGGAAAAATACCAGCATATAATTACAAAAATTAATTATAATCAGAAATAAGTGTTTAGCTAATGAGATTAACATAAGTGTTTTCTTGGAACTATTAATTAGAGATAGGTGAAACAAATTAGAAACACTTCACCACACCTGTTGAGAGGTTATTACTAGAGCTGTGCGGGAACCAGAATTTCCAGTTTAGGGAAAGTTCTGGAATTTAGAAATTAGTCTTTGTTTCAAATTGGAAAGAAAACAAAATTGATATTTCCTGTGAAACAAAATGAGAAAAATTAGGAGTCTATCAAAAATGTTACAATTCAATAAAAAGTTTCATTGCAATTTTTACTTTTAAAAGTTGTATATTATAAAAAATAAAGGTTAATTTCAAAGTGAAAAGTCATTTTGAAATGCAAAATCAAAATGTCCCATTCCAAAAATATCAAAATGAAACACTGACATTGAAACACTTAATTTTGACTTTTCCTCCCTCCCTGGTGTAGTGATCGAGAGCCAGAGGGCCCCTCCCGCCCCCTTTAAACTTCAGCCATCTTAAAACTTGGAACCAGTTCCTCAGCCCTTTGTTAGCCTCCAGTTACTTATACGTACTCCCTCAGAATTCTACCTCAGTGTGGGCACGCCGAGCTTCTGAATTAACCCATTCAGAGACATGACAGCAAGAAAGCAAGGAACACAGGCTTAGCAAAGTACTTTCTTAACCATGATGCTCTTACTCTTAAAGGCACTAAAGAAATCCAAGTCTTTGAAAGACTGACAAATAGTTCTGAGAGACATACCTCCGCTGAATCCAGGCTCAACCATTTGTGATTCTGAGGTCTGGTCAGTGTTTCAGGCAAAGCAGACACCTCCTGCCTTCTCTCCCTCCAGCTTAGTCTTCTGGCATGTGCTGGTTGATGCACACACCTGTAGAGAGCATTCCCCCTTAAATATAGTCTCCGGCCTGCTTTGGCCATATTCCTCGCTTGAGAAACTCCCAGCACCTTATCCCAGCCAGGCTCTGTATAGGATTTATTGTTCTGATGAATGGGATGGTAGTTGAAAAGAGTTCATGGCCCTTGATGATTCTCACATTGAAAAATCTTCTCCGAGGTCTTCTCTTTCTGAGCAGGGCCATGTTTGAAATAGACTGGCCTCATCAGTGCCAGGGTGGTTTTCCAACATAAAACGCAATCTGGCAGTTAGTACACAAAATGGAAGATAAAAAAACATTGAGTCCACAAAACGAAATGGCTCTCACAATTTGATCGACATACCCAACGCTGTCACAATTATTTGTGGTCTTGAATGTTGTGTGTTAAAGAATTAATCTTACAGTTGGAAGAAGCTGAAACAATATGGGATGAAGACTGAATCCAAAAGAGTGAGGGTAGATGTAGCTTATGTGTGTCCATTCACAGTATCAACTTGATTAATTTTTCTTTCTTCTTTACTGTTCTTGTTTTTCTGATCCAACTGAAGTCATTCCAAAATTATTAAAAATCATACATGGTCTAAATGATTTCTTGGAGACATAACAATGGTGACTAGAAAATCTTTTCCACCCCAACTGAGGGGAGGAAGGAGAATAAGCAGGAATCTATCAGACATCTTCAGAGTAGCAGAATCACAAGTGAGTGATTTCCCCTTCGCTACAGTTTCCTGGGTTCCTCTCTCCTTGAACCCCCCCCAAAATCAACCAACCACTACTCCAAAAAGTAGTCTGCACAAAGTTATTTCTTCAGTCACCAGCCATAAAACTATTTGGGGTAGTTTTTAATTCCCACAGAGATTTTCCAAATCCTTCCTCTTCATATGAGAGTTGAAAGAGTTGCTGCAGAAAGGGAACCTGAATTAGTGTTCAATCACAGTCAGGCTCATGTCTTGAAGTGCAGGTGCACTGGTGACTCTAGACAACCTTGGGCTGATCACATGCGCTGGTGGCAGAAATGACATTCTCATGTCTACCGTGGTGACCATGGGTAACAGGAAATTATGGTTTGATTCCTGAAGAGGAACCTGAAAAATGGCTGCCACATCTAACAAATGCAGCAGGTATGCAAGTTACCCACTCCCGATCTGGAGAGGTAGTGACAAAAAAAATTATAGCACTCTTTCGAGGCCCTGTAACTGGAATGAGTACAGTTTAAGACCACTTTAAAAAAAAAAAAAAAAGATTTAGAGGACAAAAGGAAACAGAAGATGTGCCTTTCTTCTGCATTAACAGTAAGTTCGAAGTTGTATCACTAACAAGTGATTCAGTAGTCCTAGTTATTCCAGCAATCAAAAGCTAATTTTGTGGGGGAAGACATCTAATAAAAGTATACAGAGTGAATACTAATTTGGAAAAGAAAGATCATCCCAACTGTTCTGTGGAGTTTTATAAATAGAATACAAGTCCCAATGTGAAAACAATCCTCAAGTCTACCCAAAGGGCTCAGCCTCAGGTGGAAGGGCTGTAAGTCGTTTATTATAAGCATCGAATTCAAGAAGGTCATGCTCTGATGATCAGATCTGATTCCTTTCCATAAATAAATGGAAAGTACAAATGAATATACACCCAGCCAGCACCTGCAATCTTTCTGCTTTGGAGAAAATAAGACAATAAGTTCCCCCTCTGAAGAACTGCAGAATGTAATTAAGGCTTTTGTGAGCTCTAAGCTTCAGTGGGCTCTGGGGAATTTCTCAGAGAGGCATTTATTGAAGTTCCTTAAATGATAAATCTACAGCATTATTTCTGTGTAATCAGGGTCTGAATGAACTCTCCCAACATCTAGTGATGAACTAGGGAAAAAGACTTCAGTAACGGACCATATTTGCATAAACACACCTACTCTGCCTCAGTATTTAGCAGAGGGTGCTGCTTTGCCAAAGAGATCAGTTTTGGCTGGTGTTGGGTTACAAATCACTTTAGCATTGAGTGCAGGGGTAATAAAATATTGTTATCCTTATTATATGAGTAAAGGGCAGCAGAACTGTACTTAACCTGTCCTGATTGAGGGGGTTGCCCCTAAACTAAACCTCACTTGCTAAGCAGAGGGTAGGGATGACAAATCCCACCGAAAGAAGGCCTAGATTCCGTTTGACCTTCCCCTCTCCACTGTTTAAAGACAGAGCTGATTAGACTCAATTGTGAGTCCTTGTTTTGTTCAGTTACTACTAGAGCTGAAGTCACTATTAACCATATGCTGAGCCTTAGATTTGGTGTGGGACCGTTGTGACAGATTAGATCACAGAAAACCCCTTAGGAACTGCTCACTGATGTGCTGAGACTACCCCTGAGCCTGTTTCCTCTGCAGCTTAGGACTTCAGTGCCCTGCCTGGTTTGAGCTAGACACACTAGCTTGCTATAAACACAGACCAAGGTCTGAATTACATCCCACAAACTGCAGGCTTAACTGAAAACAGCTTAAGAAGTGTTCCTGTCTCCAACACTCAGATGCCCAACTCCCAATGGGGTCCAAACCCTAAATAAATCCATTTGACCCTGTATAAAGCTTATACAGGGTAAACTCATAAATTGTTTGCCCTCTATAAAACTGATAGAGAGATATGCACAGCTGTTTGCCCCCCTCTCCTCCCCAGGCATTAATACATACTCTGGGTTAATTAATAAGTAAAAAGTGATTTTATTAAATACAAAAAGTAGGATTTAAGTGGTTCCAAGTAATGACAGACAGAACAAAGTGAATTACCAAGCAAAACAAAATAAAACACGCAAGTCTAAACCTAATACGGTAAGGAAGTGATTACAGATGAAATCTCACCCTCAGAGATGTTTCAGTAAGCTTCTATCACAGACTGGATGCCTTCCTAGTCTGGGCACAATTCTTTCCCCTGGTGCAGCCCTTGTTCCAGCTCAGGTGGTAGCTAGGAGATTTCTCATGACTGCAGCCCCCTTTGCTCTGTTCCACACCCTTATATAGCTTTAGCACAAGACAGGAATCTTTTGTCTCTCTGGGTCCCCACCCCTCCTTCTAAATGGAAAAGCACCAGGTTTAAGATGAATTTCAGTACCAGGTGACATGGTCACACATCCTGTGAGACCCCAAGCCTTCATTCCTCCCAGCCTGACTCACAGGAAGGCCTGCAAGTAAACAGAGCCATCCACAGTCAATTGTCCATGTTGATGGGAGCCATCAAGATTCCAAATCACCATTAATGGTCCACATTTTGCATAATTACAATAGATTCTAAGCTTTGTAATGATACCGTACACAAGACCTTTTGCATGAAGCATATTCCAGTTACATTATATTCACATTCATTAGCATATTTTCATAAAATCATATAGAGTGCAATGTCACAACTGTGTTGTTCTCTGCTACCTTCTGAAATCACTGAGAGCTGGGTTAAGTGGTGGAACCTCAGACCATGATGTAGCAGCAGCCATAGGGCAGTAGCAGAGTGCAGTGGCAGCAGCATGATGGCAGCAGCGACCAGTGGTGGCAGAGTTAACAGTGGTGACTGCAAGCCAGTTGCAGCAGCGGTATTGCTCAATGCCCCGTCTCTCCTCTCACCATTGGGTGGGAGATGAACTCACATGAATGCACCTCTGAACACTGACCATGGACAGTAACTGTGACTGGGGTGAAGTGCATTGAGAGGGGAGTGATGTGTTAAAGGAACAGTTGTCTAGGGTGACCATACATCCTGTTTTGGCCGGGACAGTCTGCTTTTTAAGCCTTGTCCTGGACATCCTGACTTCTTTTTTTAAAATATAAAAATGGGCATTTGTCCCATTTGCTCTTGCCAACTGATCATTTAGCAAAAGCAAATGCACAAATGCCCAGTTTACCAGATTTGCCAGGTGTGCCCTCCAGGTGGCGTAGAGGAACACTGGAGGGCACTCAGCCCGGAGCAGCATGGGTCTCAGGGGGTTGATCTGGTGAGCCCTGCATGGGGCAGGGAGGGTGCAGCTCGGGGGAGCCCTGGCCATCCCATTTTTAATTTAGGAAATATGGTCACTCTATGCTTGTCAGGCTTTCACACTGCAAGGTGAGAAATTGAGGCGAAGGACACCACACAATGTACCCTGGATGGGTGTTTGCTCATGGTCATATGCTTTCAAATCATGGTTGTGGTGTTTTCCCAAACTAATGCTGGGTTCCTTTTCCCTTTTTATTCAAGGTTTTCTTTGCTATTCACAGACTCTGTGCTTGCAAGTGGGAAATTATTGCCTCTTAGAGGCGCCCAGGGATGGTGTTTAATTTTCCATTTTACTGGGTGAGGGATCGAGCCAGTTCTGTAAAGTGTTAAGAGGAACCCCTAGATATTCAACCCAGCCCCTGGTGCTGCTGACTCCACCTGGCAGAAGGGTTACATCTGTTATTGTAAGATAAGCAAGAGAGTCAATGCTCACCAGTATAGATTATCTAATTTATTCCTCATTTTCTCTTCTGATAAATGAAAACTAAGGGAAAAAGGCATCAGTGATTAAACTGACATTTTCAGGATTTACCTATCCTGGCTGACTGCTCTAATCAACTGAAGTACACAGGCTGTGCGCAAGCAGACTCTTGGGTAGCAACTCACATCACATGCAATAAGGAACAGAGCTACTGAAACAGATTGACAAAATATCAATAAAGATCCATTATGCTGTACTGTCTTCAGAGAAGGGTCGGTCTTCCTAAAGGTTTATAAAATACTGAGCATAATAGGGCCCCAATCCCAACTGGGATCTTTGAGTGCCATAGCAACAATTAATCCTATTACTCCCTTTTAGTTTAGCTATATGTTACATTCAGACCAGGTTGTTTCAACAGAAATAGTTGAATAAAGTATTTGTAAATCCAAGACAACACAGCTCACGCAACTCACTGCCCAGGTGTTTGCAAGGAGCTCAAACCCTTACCACCCCCCCTGCTCACCAGAGCTGTCTATCAAGTACTGAACTTCCTGCAGAATTCTAGCTTTAAATGAGACAGAGGGGTGGGAAAATAGCTTGGTTTTAATCTATTCCTGTCTAAACTTCTTTCCAAAATACAAGCTAAAGTTCACACTATGGTTATGTCTACATTGCAGCTGGGAGCAGGCTTCCCAGCTTGGGTAGATAGACACATGCTAACTCTGCTTGAGTTAGTGCACTAAAAATAGCAGCGTAGAGCTATCCAGGTGGGTTTGTACTCAGGTGGTGAGGCCAAGCTGCCATCCAGCAACCCCTGGCTAAACTGCTATTTTCAGCTCAAACAGAACTAATGAGTGTGTCTGTCTTCCCAAGCTGGGACTCACTCCCAGCTGCAATGTTTATGTACCTATGATGCATGACCAGAAAGGGTTAAGCATCCTGCAGGATAAATGACTCAAATTTAACCCTTAAAGACATATGGGGAGATAATGTTTGTGTTTTTGTGTATTTACATATATATTGGTAGTGGTCAACAATGTAATCAAACAGTCCCTGTCTATGCTGTATTCTGTTAATTCAGAGACCAAAAGGACATCTTAACATTTAAATGAACTGTAAATATAGGATATCGCTGTATTCATCTCTCTTTGAAATGTATAGCAAATCATCTGCGAATGTTGGAAAAACAGGCAATTGCCTTATGTGGATCTGAATGAATAATTACCGGCGATGCTTAGGAAATTAGTATCTATTATTTGCCCAGGGACTCTGAGCTGTCACAAGAAGGCCTGAAACAGTATTAAAAGTGACTTAGGTCCTGGTCATGTCATCTCAGATCTGCTTGAGGCTTCATGCAGGGGAAACCTAAGCCACAAGGACTGAGATCCTGGTTCTGACTGGACTGCCCTGAATGCAAACATTGGACTATAACCTATGAACTATTTTTGAAAGAACTATTTGCATCTACAAAGCTCACCATCTCTGCTATGAATCTGAATCTCAAGAATTGTACTCAAGTCTGTATGTATACTGATCTTTTAACCAATTCTCTCTCTCTCCTTTTTTAATAAATTTTAATTTAGGTAATGTAGCAGGGCAGTCACCCTAGTCAAGTAAGAAAGGGGTTAAAAGCAGCCAAGGAAGCCTGCTTTGGTAGTTAGCCACAGGTAGGGTTGCACCCAATTAGGGCACAGCTGGATAAAAGGGCAGGCTGAGACAGTGGGAGGAGAGACTCTTGTTCCAGCTGAGGAGCAGAGAGGACTAGGCTGCGTGGGAGAGCAAGCAGGGTATCTGAGGCAGAGCAGAGCGGGGCTGGGGAAGGGCAGGCAGAGCTGAGGAGCTCTGGCCTGTTGAGTCCCCAGGCTGAGGCCTTGCTAAAGGCCAGGTACTAGGGCTGCAGGGAAGCAGCTGGGGCTGGAAAGGCAGCAGGTCCAAACCCCCTTGCCGATGATGAGTCGCCACTTCAGACTGGCGTTTGCCCCTGATGGAAGGGGCTAGATGAGGACTGGCAGTGGTTCACTGAGGTGAGGTGGGTTTAGGGGATTGGAGTTCCCTGGGGAAGGGACACCCAGAGTGTGGGGACACTGCTGTGGGACAGCACCTCAAGGAAAGGGGCATCAGGATCTGGGAGGGATGCGGGGCCTGAAGTGCTATAAGTGGTGGAGATCAGGAGGAAGCAGGCACCAGTAGGAAGACACTGGCCAGCAGGAGGCGCTCTGAGGCTGGAACTGAAGTAATTCTGGGATGACCAGCAGGAGGTGCCGCGGTGGTGAGTGTCTGTGGTGGTGAGTTAAGAATTGGCTGTAAATGTGTAAGATCTGGAATATTCATTAACCTGGGAGGTAATGTGTCTGATCCTTTGGGATTGTAGAACCTTTTCTATATGATGAATAAGATTTTCAGTAATCCTCATCATATTTGACTTGGGTGTCTAGGTGGAGGCCTGAGGCTAGGTTACTTTAAGGGAACTGTGTTGACGACTTCTGGGTAACCAGTGAGGTATTATAGGAGCTGTTTTGTTAAATCTAAAGTATTGGCATATCCAGTAGCTTTGGTGATTACCTGCCCCATTCTTTGCAGTTCACCCTAATTGAGTGACCTCAGTTGGCTCCCCTGCGACTCCAGTCACAGTACCCTAAACACTTACAGAGTAAGTCTACACTGCACACTCCTTACGGCAGCATGTGGAGTACATTTACTGCACACCCTCCTAGCATGAGTATAAATAGCCTTGTAGACAGTTAGGTACTGCTTAGGGGAGTAAAGACACACCTGAACCCTTACAGTACGTACCCTACACAGCTCTCTACTCACCCAGGCTATACCTCCCCCATCAACACTGATAGTTTTAGCAGTGTCGTGTCCCACTGCCTCTCTGCTGCTGGAGCCTTTCCCCACTTCCCATAGTCTTTCCTCCTACGGTAGGGAAAGCCTCTGGCAGGGAGAGGCAGTAGGGTAAAACTGGCAGCTCCCCACTGCCAGAGCCTCTCCCTTGCCAGAGCCTTTCAGTACTCCAAATAGCTATACACCACAGTGTGGACACAGCCATTCACTGTGGCATGTAGCTACACATACCCTACATGCAGTCACCGGTAGTGTGCAGCGTACATGTACGTATACTGATCTTTTAACCAATTCTCTCTTGTGAGGTAAGTGCTGTTCAGTAATACATCTCGTGAGAACAATTTCTTAGGATTTTGGCAGGTTATCGGGGTGCCCTATGAGCACTGTTTGGAAAAAGTCACATGGTGCAGATAATGCAGATAAGGTTAATTTTTATTATGATTCAAGTCATACAGTAGGACATGTTTAACTTACACAAGCTTGTTATTCATTAACATGGCTCTTATCGCACAAAGGACACGAATACAACAGGGAGAAGATGTAGTGCCAAGCGAAAAGGACAAATGGAGTGAGGGAATTCTCAAAGAGTGCTTAGAACATTTGGCAGAAAGATTTGAGATATACTGTAGGTATTACTAAGGTTTTCCCCTCAGTCAATCAGGAACACCACTGACATTTCTTGGTGTGTCCAGGACTATAAGTCACTTTTGTTACTCTACCTCTAGTGAAGGAGAGTCTGTCTTGTGGTAGCTAAATGTCAGTTCCTTGACACTACCAGCCCTTCACCCACTCAGTTAATCTCATCAGGTTTGCTACTCCAAAGAGAATACTATACACACACACCAGCTTGCCTCATTCCACTAAGCCATGTCTACACTAGAGACTTTTCAGCAGCACAGCTGTACTGATGCAGCTGCACCACTGTAAGATCTCCTGTGTAGCTGCTCTATGCCAACAAGAGACCTCTCCTGGTCAACATTGCTACTGCCGCTCGTTGGGGGGTGGTTTAATTATGTCAGCTGCTAAACCACCAGTGGGGCCACTAGACGATTGAGATGCTAAAGGAGCACTCGAGGGGGGATAAGGCCATTGCAGAGAAGCTAAATGAATCCTTTGGGAGATCTGTAGACCGATGCAAAGAAAAGTGCATAATGGCTCATTTCAGCCTCTTAGGAACATTACCTGTTGCGGAATAGCTACCTCATCAGACACTGGGGATAAGATTAATAGAGGAGGAGGAGGATGATAATAATAATAAATAATAATAATAAGGGAATAATTCAGAGTAAGGGCTTGTGTTCACAGCCCTGCAGTTCAGACTATGGGGGCTTGAACATACTAGCTGTGGAGCCTGCAGGCATGAACAGAACGGTACCTTGTTGCATTAACATAGTCCTCTTCAAACAGGACTGTTAACATTTAGTTTGTGCTAACAGTGTCTACACAGGGCAGTTACAGTGCAGCACTTTGGTGTGCACTGCATGTCACAATCCCATAGTCCACACAGCAGAGCAGAATAGACAGCCTAAGAATCTCATTTTGTCATGGGCTGGTAATTGCTCTGCAATGACCTCTGATGCAGTTCCAGGTACATTCAAATTTACTGTCAGATTTTCTGTGCAAAGAAGGAGTGGCCTAACTGTATGTCTACAGTGCACTCAGGTGGTGTGATTGTAGCATGCATAGACATACCTGTGCTAGGCTTTATCTAGTTAGATCAAAGCTAGCTCAAGTAACAATAGCAGTGAAGCTATAGCAGCATGGGCAGTGGCCACTCAAGTTTGTGCTCAGTCCAATATTTGGATTTTTAGGACCCTACAATAAAGCAATTGCTCATCAATGCTCTGGGTGCCCTTGCCAATCTCTTAAAAATATACACATGCAAAAAAAAGTTATACCTATTAATTTCCCCAAGATCAAAGCAAATACTCCAGCAACAACAAAAATTAGTTAACTTCTCATTCTCTATCAGTCTCACACCACAGCAACCTAATCCTATTCATCACACCCTTCCTCATGAAGGCAGAAGGAAGCAGACCTTATAAGGCATGCCAAAAATTAATACATTTGCACTGTTATGTGCCAAAAGGAGTAGAGGGAAGAGGAGGGAAAATTAAGCTCTATCCACGAACTTTTTAGAAAAAAATCCGGATGAAACATTAAGAGGAATGATAGGGTTGGGAGAGCTTTCTAAGCATTTAAGTTCCCTAGTATGGTCCTCTTGAGAATCTCGGTAGAGGGGTTCAAAACAAAAAACAATTCTAAAATGGGAAGAAAGTATTGTTTTCATTTGGCATTAGAGACAATGCAATTAGACGTGTCTTTCATTTGAAAAAAGAAAGTTTAAAAGTCTTCAAATTCTCACTCTCTCTCTGGGCCCACTACTTCCCCCTGAGGCCACCATTTCATTCTTCATCTCCTTTGAGGGTACCTCGCCAAGCTTCTTGGATGCACTCTTAAGCTTCTAGAGCTTTAATCTAGGGTGACCAGACAGCAAATGTGAAAAATCAGGACGGGGTGGGGAGCCTATAAGAAAAAGACCCAAAAATCCTGACTGTCCCTATAAAATCAGGACATCTGGTCACCCTACCTTAATCCCTCTCTAGGGCAGTGATCTGGTAGCTGCAATACTCTTCCCCTAGCTCACATCATTACCTGTTTTACAGGTCTCAACTAAGATTGAGACCATTGCATGAAGCATTGTACAAATACACGGAAAGAATTTACACTCTAAAATACACAAGGCAGATACTTCCCACACCCACTCAGTGTGTTGCTCTGCCCCCCTCTAATGGTGGCTAGGCCATATACAGAAGAAAAGCAAGAACAGCTGTGGCTTAACAGTCTTTTAGCTCGCACAGTACAGGCATGTGCTGCAAAACAGTGGCTCTCAACGTTTCCAGACTACCATATCCCTTTCAGGAGTTTGATTTGTCTTGTGTACCCCAAGTTCCACTTCACTTAAACTATTGCTTGCAAAATCAGACCTAAAAATGGCAAAAGGGTCTCAGCACACTTACTGAAAAATTGCTTCTTGTCCCATTTTTACCATAAATTATCAATCAATTGAAATATAAATATTGTACTTACATTTCAGTGTATAGAGAAATATAAAAAAGTCATTGTCTATATGAAATTTTAGTTTGTACTGACTTTAATAGTGCTTTTTAGGTAGCCTGTTGTAAACTTAGGCAAATATCTAAACGAGTTGATGTACCCTCAGGGGTATGTGTGTACCCTCAGGGGTATGTGTGTACCC
>NW_020664404.1:18352282-18355990 GCF_002925995.2 Terrapene triunguis | reverse complement strand
TGTACCCTCAGGGGTATGTGTGTACCCTCAGGGGTATGTGTGTACCCTCAGGGGTATGTGTGTACCCTCAGGGGTATGTGTGTACCCCTGGCTGAGAATCACTGCTGTAAAATATCAAAGTCCCAGGGCAGGTTTCTGCTGCCAATAACCCGTCTATAGACATAATAGGTGAAACAGACAAAAGTGAAATGACTTGCCCATGGTCAATGGCACAGCTGGGAATAGAACCCATTTTTCTCTAGTTCTAGTACCACACATCCACCAGACTACACATTTCTCTCTGAAAAGCTCTGGTATCAATTTCTTCTTTTTCAAGAAGAGTGCATTTGGGGGAGTGGGGAGGAAGACTCTCAAGCTAGTAATGTGTATTTCCATTTTTCTTGTGCATCTATTCATTAACAGTAATTAATAATGTATTGCACTTATATAGTGCCTGCCATTCCGGGACTTCCAAGCACCATAGAAAGGTGAATATTACTGTCTCCATTTTACAGGTGGGGAAAGCAAGGTACAGAAAGGCAAAGTGATTTGCCTAAGGTCACATAGCAAGTCGGTGGCAGAGCCAGGCCCAGAACAGAGGTCTGAAAATTCCCAGGCCCCTGCTTTAACAATTCCTCCCCTCTGACTGAATTTAAACTATTTAAAAAATAAATGCAAAGAAGGAGAAAGTAAAAGGTGGAAGGAAGCCAGATATAAAAAGGAGGAAAAGTATAGACATGGGGGAAGAGAACAAAAACAGAAGGAGTAATTGAAAGGCAAATGTAAAAGGAATAGTGAGGAAGAGTCAGAGCAGATGAGATAGTTATGGATAAGGAAAACCAGAACTTTTCTACTGTCCCTCACGCCCAGAAACACATTAGTAGGATCCATGCAACCTAAAACCCAGCCTCTCTTTTAATTACTAGACAAAGCTGACACAAAACATAAGTATCAGAGTGTTTGAACAATCTTTACTTAATATACCATACAAAGATTTTTATGGTCTTGGTTTGCTCATCATTAGTCACACACAGGCATCTCACATAAGATACCTTTACCATGAAACCATACAAAGTTTGTAGACTATAAAACTTTAGACAGTGTGACGTTATCTAATTAAAGTATGACCATGCAAACCATTGTTGCTACCACTGTATATAATTGCAACAAATCTTATACAAAGTATGACACATGGCCAGAAAGGGGTAAGCAGCTTGCAGGTTAAATGACCCAAAGCCAACCTTTAAAGACATGTTAGAAAAGTATGTGAATTGTAACTAGGGCCATTCCATGGTAGATAGGCTAGAAATTTGTAATGCAAACCTGTATTGTTAGGTATTAGAGGTGATACTAATTGTATGTGTGTAATCATATTTTGTTAGATGTTAAACAGGAACTGTCTGTTTACATGGCTGTCACTACAGCTATTGATTCAAAGATCAAAAGGGAATATTAATATTGGGTGAAAATGTCTTTCTATATGTTTCTTTAAAGTTTGTGATAGACTGCCTAATGGATAAATTGCCTTCTGTTAATTTGTATAGCTAATTACCGACTATGCTTAGTAAATAGATCTGCTTCAAGGTCCCCATAATTGCCTATTGTTCTCCTACAGACTCCGAGCTGTCAAAAAATACCTGATTCTGTATAAAAACCACTTTAGTACAGATCATTTTTATTTCAGACCTGCTTAATGCTTCATGCAGGGGAAGCTTAAGTCTAAAGGTTGAGATCTCCAGTCCTAACCTGGAATCACCCTGAATAGGAACATTGGACTATAACCTATGGACTATTTCTGAAAGAACTCTTGGCAACTACAAAACTCACCATCTCTGCTATGAATTTGATCTCAAGAACAGTACTCATGTTTATATGTATACTGATCTTTTAACCAATACGATCTTTTCTTTTTTAATAAATTTTAGTTTAGTTAATGATTGGCTATAAGCATGTATTTGGATAAGATCTGAAACATTCATTAACCTGGGAGATATGTCCAATCCTTTGGGATTGGTAGAACGCTTTTATATGACGAATACGATTTTTCAGTAATCCTCATCATATTTGACTTGGGTGTCTGGGTTACTTTAAGGGAACAGTGTTGTTGGCTTCTGGGTAACCAGTGAGGTATTACAGAAGCTGCTTTGTGCTGGCCTGGTAAATCTAAGTATTGGAATATCCACCAGTTTGGGGGATTGTCTGCCCCATTCTTTGCAGTTCACCCTAATTGAGAGACCTCAGTTAGCTCCCCTGGGACTCTGGGCACAGACAGTGTAGTGTCCTTTCACAAAGCTTAGATACCCCTTTCCATGCTCCAGGAAAGCTAAAGGTTTCTTCCTGATCTCATTACCCTTCTATTAACTTCAATGGGAGCAAGAAGAGCACCCTAAATGGAGTTCTAATCACAATCCCATTGGGAAGTGGTTATTATTGATAACAGCTTCCAATACATATGTATGCTAGAGTAGGAATCTGTCTCGCTCTGTTGAATCAATTCAGATGAAGATATTTTAATACTCTAAAGGGTTATGACTTCTGTTTATTCACAGATGCTATTTGCATAGCCACTAGAAATCTTGTTAAAAAGTGTGCTCTTTGAACTATTTGTTCTCTTTTCCCCAACTGCACCGCTCCTCTACAATTTTCTATTCTTCTCAGATTTACATGTTACAGATTGTGCCTCAAAATACTTTGCAAGCAGCTGGCATCCATCTATATACTAATCAAAAGGTTCCATTCTGTACTGCCTTCTATTTATGTATTGAAGCTCTTAAGTATTGTCTGTTGTAGGTGTTTGCAAAGCCTAATCCTGTCACTGAGGAATTTATGGAAAGGCTTTCTGAAAATTCCAGCACAGAGACCAATCCTGCAGTCCCTACTCTGCCAAAACTCCACTTGACCAAACTAAAGTTTTGGCTGGCCCTGGGGTTTGGCCCCCAGTTTGTACTGATTCACCACTAACAAACCTTCAGGTTTGATCCAGCAACTCGTATCATGCTTAAACTTAGTCAGGCAGCATCACAGATGGCTAGCACAGTGTGGAGCCATATGAAAATGCATCAAGGCAAAGGAGTAAGTTTTAAATTACTAGGAGAAATGGCCTACATTTTAGAAAATTAAGATATTTCTGGACAAAAGTTAGTGCCAAAAAAGTAAGACTACCCAGTATTGCTCTGGAAATCTGTGCTAGGATCACTTGACTCTGCAACAGAGGCTGTTAAAATAATTATAGGTGGTTAGCAAACAAGAAATCCATATACAGCCCCAAGTGCTCTAATATTTCTGATCAGATAATCTAGTTTTCAGAATCTCAGCCCAACCTCCTTCTGTACAATTTTTAATGTAAACATCTTCACACACCCATTTTGGACATTAGCAAATGTACAGGCAGTTGATTAAAAAATTTCTCAACTGACTGCACACGTGCAATAGTGGTGGTAAAGTTTCATGCAGTTACATGGCAGACTTGCACACATAGGGCAAGATCTTTTGGTCCAAGGGAGGAGGAAGGGCAGAGGTGGTTTTAAATGCAACCACACCCCTTACCCTACACAGGAGGTGTTCCTATGGGAATGTGAGAGGGATGATATAGGAGCCATTGTATCATCTCTCCACCACCAAATATTCCTACATGGTCAGGAAATCAGATCTGCTGGGTTTAAGGCTGCTTTGCACTGTTGGAGAGGTGCTGAGAAGGGCTCAGGATCTGGCCTACAGTTTAAAAACACA
>NW_020664404.1:18333752-18352272 GCF_002925995.2 Terrapene triunguis | reverse complement strand
ATGAGAAAATAATCAAGCCCTACCTTGACACTGAATTCTGACAATCATGGGAGTTCTACTGGCATAAGGACTACAGGATTTGGCCCCAAGGATGCAGGAAACTTTCCTCTAACTATATTAAGTTTCATGGGTTTGCATAAGTCATTTAAGCCACTAGTTTTGTGTGTTTTTGGATTTTATATGTTAGCCTGTCAGATTGGGGTGTTTTGCTTTAAAAAAAATATATTTGTACAAGGAAGAAGGGGGGTGGGGGAGAGAGCATCCTTGTGTTTGTGGACCTGACATTCTTGGCTCTGGATCAGTTAGATGCTTTTGTTTGAGGGTACCATGCTTTCTAAAGTGGTTTTTCCCCCCCTAGGATCTGATTTACTATCTACTTCCCCAGTATTTTCCCCTCTTAAGATTCTGAAAAATGTCTCATCCAATCTTATAGATGTTAGTTTTTAAAGCCCCTCAGGATACTGAAAAACTGGGGACATGCTGTATTTTAAAACAGTGCCCTTTATAGTCTACGTATTCACTAATATTTTACTTGTTAACGCCAATTCATTTCTGCTTCTTCTAGCAATGTTGAGCCTCTATATCTATATCAGTCTCTCAGTTTTAGTTACTGCATCCCCTGTGTATCTGTTCTGCTTTGTAAGGATGCTATCTTCCCCATTTTGAAGGTATTTACTTTTAGGGTTACCATATCTGAACTTTCAAAAAAGAGGACACTCCATTGGGGGGTAGCCCCGCCCCCTAGCCACTCCTTCCCGCCTCCTGACAGCCCCACCCCAGAACCCCCGACCCATCTAACCCCCCCCTGCTCCCTGTTCCTGACTGTCCCAACCCCTTTCCACACCCCTGCCCCCTTGACAGCCCCCTGAACTCCTGACCCATCCAACCCCCCCCACTCCCTGTCCCCTGACTGCCCCCCTTCTCCAACTCCCCGGCCCCCTTACCGTGCCGCTTGGCTTAGAGCAGGTGTCTGGCTCCGCGCCCCAAGGAGCACTCCGCCCCGCCCAGCCCAGCCCCACCCAAGCACTACCGAGCAGCGTGCTGAGGCTGTGGAGGAGGGGGGGAAGTAGGGGAGGGGCTCTGGCAGCTGCTGCCAGCCCCACCGCTGCGTTCCTCACAGGCGCACAGCCCCGCCCCCCAGCGCTGCCGGGCGGTGTGCTAAGGCTGTAGGGGCTGAGGGGAGCCGGGAAGGGGCTTTGGCTGCCGAGGCCCCAATGCAAGCGGCGCTCGGCCGCCCTGTCAGCCGCTTTTCGGTCAATAAATAGCCGACCGGGGGGAAATCCCAGACACTTTTAGAAATCTTCCCCCCCCCCCCCCCCCCCCCCCCCCCCCGACAGCTATTTAAAGAGCGAAAAGCTGGATATGTCCAGAGAAACCCGGACGTATGGTAGCCCTATTTACTTTGGTACTTGGTGCTACGTCCTTATTTAGTGTGTGATTCTGACACGTCCATGAAGTTTGGGGGGGGGGGGTTATTTTATTTTAGTTCAACAAAATACATCCACAGCGCACAAAAACAAAAACAAAAAACACTCAGTTCTTAAAATCCCACTGCTCCTAATTTTCTGAAAAATTACCATTATGTTCTGCCATTCTGAATGGGGGGGGGAAGCCACATTGTATTCTATTCTGTCACCAATTAAATATATATTTAATGTGAATAACTGGAGTGGTTACACTTTGATCATTCAAATTTGGACCCAGATCACCACATTGGATCAGTAACTTCTATAGGGTTCTAGATGGGCACAGAGTCTAACTCTGTGGATCCATTTGCAAGACTCTGACCTCGGCATGAAGGTTGCCAATGCCAAGAACAATGCCTTCCCAATGTTTGAAAAACATTTGTGTTCACGGTTATCCTGTTCCAATGCCCATGACGTGAATTGAAACATTCCCATGACTTAGATTTTGGATAAGGTCCAAAGCTAGGTCTATTTGACATGACTGTTTACTAGCAACTGGGGTTGGTTGGTTTGTTTAAACTGTTTTCTTCCTGTCTCTCTTCAGTGCAACCCTTCTGGCAGGTGTGGATGGCATCAGCAAGGGCCAGGTTCACTATATCTAAGGGAAAATGGCTAGAATAATGGCTTGAGCCCCTCACCCTGGCCCACAGTCTTACTCAAATTTCAGTTCTGGGAGGAGGGGGTGGGGGGAAGTCTCCCTGGCCACCCTTAATGCCTTAATGTGTTTCTCCTGCTCTTCTCTCCCCCGCCCCACTTGCATCCACTCCCGAGTTTATTTTGGAACACAGAAAAGGAATCTTATTAGGGGAAAAGCAAACACAAAAGAACAGAGTCTAAGTATATTACACATACCCACAAAGATTAAGAAAACCTACATCAATATACCAGGAGTTTGGAAGATCAACAGCCTGACCACCACCGCAACTCCACCTACTTGAAGCCCTGATCACAAGATGTTAGCTGACACCATGAGTAGGTCATGCATGCATACACTCCCAGCATCAGCAAGTTGGAGGAAGGGGAGCAGGACATGGACTCCATTAACATGCTGCACTGTCTCCCAGTCTCAACAGTGAAGCTGATGGAAACCAAAGAAACTATAGCCAAGGACATCCAACTACAGGCAGTCAATACAGTGATATTAGCAGGCGGACTAGAAGATAAAAGCCACATACTGGAAGAAGAACCCTATTTTCAAATTAAAGATGAACTGAGTGTGCAGGATGAAATTATATTTTGAGAACAGAAGGGTGTTTTCCCTATCTCGTTATATAATATCATTAAAAAAAAATGTGCCTCACGCCTAGTCATTGACAACACAATCTTAGATGTACTTGAGACTGCGTTCACTGGCTTGGAATGAATACATACCTCTTGTACTTGATAGAAGGATACAACTATTGTAGGCGCCAACTCTGTGGGTGCTCCAGGGGGGAGTGTGGGAAGATTACAAATGGGCCCTAAAACAAAAAAAACTCTGGATCTAGGGAACTTTTGAGGTTTGGATCCAGATAAATGTCCAGTCTCCAGGAGTCATTACAGTTGCAGTGATGCAGCAGTTTGGTGTTGATCTACAGGACTAATGTTCAGTTTTTAAGTGTTCTTGATGTTTTCAGCCCCAGAAGATACAAAGGAATACTTTAGTACATTCTGGACACAAGGCAGCATGCATAATACTTCAAAAACAGGTAACAATGAACAATCACAGACAAGTGACAACCTTGGTGCTTTCTCTCCCCATTCAGATTTATTAGAACACAAGTCCTTGAACGATGAACCACTGTTCTAAAGATTTGCTACAAAAGAAAGCTTCTTACTATGCAAGTGCATTTGAAACAGATAGTTCCCTGATGTAAGGAGGGAATGAATTAAAAAAGCTATAACAAAAAAAAGCCCTTCTTAGTAGCACCAGCGAAGCAATGCAAAATGAGTAATTTGCAATTAATTACTCTCCAAATTCATTTGAACATTAGGATTAAATCCTTCACAAAATAGCCAGATAATGATAGGCCAGAGCTTCACTGTTGTCACCAGTTGATCTGAATAATAAGTGAGACATGTTCTGGAACATTATGAAACACGTATATGGGTACAAAAAGAAATCTGCTGGTCACGGAGCCCAATTTTAGACCAATCATGATGTCCCTCGCCAAGGTTCTCTAATGTGATCTTATCAGACCTCTTTGTACTGCTCAGGTAGATTCTAAAAAGATTGAAAGTACATATTTTCCTTTATAAAAATTGTGCCATTTGTCCCCATGGCATCATGTTCATTAACCACCATAAGTAATATCCTGCTTTAGGTGGCCACTGACAGCAGTTTTCTTTAGCCTTTAAAAAATGACCCATACAAGATGTGATGACTTGGGAAATATGTTTGTATGAAAACAACAAGGAGTCTGGTGGCACCTTAAAGACTAACAGATTTATTTGTTTTATTTATTTATTTTAAATAAATCTGTTAGTCTTTAAGGTGCCACCAGACTCCTTGTTGTTTTTGTAGATACAGACTAACACGGCTACCCCCTGATGTTTGTATGAGTAGTTTTGGATGATAGATTATTACATTTTTGTTCTGAAAACTGGTATCACTGAAGCCCTAGGTAAATATGGAATCGCTGGGGGCTGTGCCACATATTCCCAAGAGCATGGACAATGGAAGTTATTCGACCTTAACAATTGCATTACGACCACACAATAATTCACAAATGGGTTTGGAACAATGAAAAGTTACAAAAGGCCGAATGAAGAATGCAGTTCTTGGCTGTGGGCATATAAACCAGAAAAACCCACAGAGAAATGCAAAAGGAGTCTGGACAGGAGAGGGGTAGCAGTGGGATCACCCAAGGTCCCACGAGGCCAGCTGGGAAATTAGGCTCCATGTTTCAGAATCCAATCCATACACTATAACAGAAGGATAATGGATGGCCCCAGATGACCCTGACCCCAGCCCCAAAAATGCTCTGGAGTGGTGAGAGAACTGAGGTGGGACATGCATGTAAAGTTTTTAATTTTTGTACAATCTGTATAATTTTCATGCTGTTAAAGCAGGAGCAATACTGTGGTCTAGTCCTGTGAAAAGTCCGTCTGTGCCACAATTTACAATTAACTCTCTCAGGGGCACATGGTAACCCAGAAGGCTTGTACATTCACTGTGCTTCAGAGAGAGTGTTTGAACTACAGAGGACACTGAGGAGTTAGCACTGGTTCTAGGGTGCTGGGCAGTAGGCTATGTGGTCTAAATTTGATACGGCATGTGCACTCCAAGAGTGTGCATAAGGACCCCAAGATAAGGACAGTGCCTGGACTCTGTTCAGACTCTGGAGAGACTTTAAATACATTGATGCAACAACTGACTGGATCCTCTCACAGTAGTCTGGTGAGTGGCCAACAGGGGGCACTTTACTGGTTCTGCACTACTAGGCAATTCATTTCCCCCCCAATTCCATGTGTGATGTCTTAAAACAGGTTTCACTGAACTTTAAATGAGTAAGTAACACCACAATTACCCAAGGACTCCTCCAGTTTAATTTGTTAACACCAGTAACACATTTTTCCAAATTACACTTTCTCAGAGCTCTAGCTCACTAGAGGTGAAGGAAGTTCACTTTTATTTTAGGTTTTTAAGTGCAACACGCTGCCGAACAGACAACCAGCTGGCTGAGGTCTATCTGCCTTGTTCTCTAATAAGATTAATAAAGCATGATCGAGCGAACATTATAACTGAAGGAGAGCAAACGATCCATTTCATAGCCAGTAATTAAACAAAACCCTACTTTAGGAGATTTTGATAAGGGCAGCACATACTACACTTCTAAATGAGTAACAGATGTTGGCCCTATGCTGACTTTCAGCTAGATTAAGTGTTATGAAATAATTAAAACCTAGCGAACGGTGAAAATATCTAATAGCATGGTCAAGGGTGCATTTCATCTCAGCTTTATATAAACTGATACTCCTGCTGCTCCTGCCCATCACCCACCCACTTGTTCTTATTTCCACAAAATATGTAGTTGTTCACATTTATATATTTTGCAGCCAGAGTTTATCATTAAGAGCTGCTTAAGAGAACAGCATATTAAAGATATCTGTAAGACTGCTGGAGTCTGCATCAAATAAAAGCACCTGGGGAAAAACAGCCAAATATATTGACCCACAGATATTATTGCCATAAGCTAAATTACAGATGTTTCAACACAGGGACTAGAATACACAACTTTTGACTCTGAACTGGAGTCCTCTAGAGGAAAAATTAGCACTGGTACTTTATCTATTTTGCACATCAGTTACTAAGGGCTAATCTACACAGACATTAATCCTGAATAGCTCCAGGTGTGGATGCTCTTATTTCAGAATGCCTTAATTTGAATTAGTTTAATCCACTTTGGAATTGAAATTCAGAATGAGGTAGTCTTACTCTGAAATAAGAGCATCCACACATGTTGCTAATCACGAATAGTTATTGTGCCTAAAATTCATTCACTACTTTAGTCTATATATGAAAGTTAATTTAGACAAGTCCTAAAAGTTGACTGAAGTGGCAGAGTCACATGCTCAAGGAGTCAATGTCAGAGAGTCTAAGGCCAGAAGAGATCACTGGGATTATCCAGTTTGACTTTCTGCATAACACAGGCCATAGAATATCCCTAATTTAATTCCTGTTTGAACTAAAACATCTTTTAGAAGAACATCCTCTCTCATTTTAAAAATTGCCAGTGATGGAGAAGCCAGCACCCCTCTTGGTAAATTGTTCTGGTGGTTAATTACCCTCACTTTTAAAATGTTCTGAGACGTTACACCCCATAGTCTTCATAGAAATATGGTTATGATATGAATATGATATAACTAAGATATCTTACAAGACCCATCTTGCATAAAGTATATAATTGGAAAGGTTATAATTTACTGAATGTGTTTATCCATGTTGTATGCATGTGTGATAAATGAAAGGAGCGGGGAGCTCCCTTTTATGGACACCCAGCCAGCCAATTAGCTATAAAATCCCTCTTAGTAGCTGTTCTCTACTTGCTTTACTTGTAAAGGGTTAAAAAGTCTCTCTGCTATGCATAGCTAAAAGGAAGGGAGTGGGCATCTGACCAAAAGAGCCAGTGAGGAGACTAGAACTTCTTAAAATTGAGGGGAAAGCTTCCCCTTTGTCTGTCTGTGGTTGTTCTTGGGGAGAGGCAGACAGGGAGCAACTATGCTGTAAGAAGCTTGGGGCCAAATCATTGGTATCATACCTAGAAACTACTCATTTGAAATCCCCAGATATGTAAGTAGATAGGAAATGTTTAGGAAGATGCGATTAGGTTTATCTCTTATTTCTTTATGGCTTGTGGATTCCTCTGTGCTAACCCCAAATGCTTTTGTTTTGCCTGTAGCCTTTAAGCTGGACCTCAGGAAAGTTATTCTTGATGCTTATTCTTTGTAATTTGTTTGTTTTTGTTTTTTTAAATCTAGCAATAGCCTGAGTTTCCAGATGTATTTGTCTTTTTGTTTTTAATAAAATTTACCTTTTTTAAGAACAGGATTGGATTTGCATGTCCTAAGAGGTTTGTGCACATGTTTAATCAGCTGGTGGCAACAGCTGATTTCCTTTGTTTTTCTTTCTCAGCTCTTCCCTGGGGGGAAGGCATGAGGGTACCCCACAGGAAGGAATTCCCAAGTGCGTCTTCCTGGTTCTCAAAGGGGTTTTGCACTTGGGTGGTGGCAGCATCTACCCATCCAAGGTCAGAGAAAAGCTGTAACCTTGGGAGTTTAATACAATACTGGAGTGGCCAGTATTAATTTTTAGAATCCTTGCAGGCCTCCACCTTCTGCACTCGAAGTGCCAGAGTGGGAAATCAGCCTTGATAGCATTTATCATTTTTGTCTCTGAAGCTGGGAATATTGACCATGTCTCTCTATTTCAAATGTGCTATGTTGGATGAGGTCAAACAATGTTAGTAGCTTATTGAAGAAATGCACACAAGGATTACCCCAGGAACTGCATGAAATACAAGCATCTCAGAGATCGCTCTATACAATGGGAACTGTTTGACCCAGGTCACAGCAAAAAAGCTTTCCCGCTTATCTCCCTAAAGGGGTGTGCACGTGAGTACTAGGGGAATCCTCTCACACAGAGCTGACTTCAGTCTGTGTCTGCAGCAGGGTGTGGCCCTACCTGTGTGTGTATGCTGCAAGAGGCCTGAGAGCCTAATTCAGCAAAGCAGGGAGAGGGAACCCAGGCTGGTTGAGCAAGAGAGGCTCAGTGAAATCCCTGCACATCAGGTGGCATACCAGAAGGCGGAGTCCAACCCATCACAAGTTCCACCTTATTTCCAGGCAATTTGTCTAGCTTCAAATTCCACTTGATCTTGTTATCCTTTTCTCTGCTAGATTGACTAGCCCAGTAAGAAAGTTTTGTTTCTCATGTATGTACTTATTAAATGTGATCGTCACCCCTCAACCTTCTTTTTGATTAGCTAAATAGATTGGACTCCTCGAGTCCAACACGATAAAGCATGTTTTCCAATCCTTTAATCAGTATCAAGGTTCTTCTGTGAACCCTTTCCAATTTTTCAGTATCCTTCTTGAATTGTGATCCCAGCATTACAGTAAGAGTCACATCAGTGTCAAATATAAAGGTAATACACCCTTCCTACTCCATAGTCCCCCATTTATACATCAAAGTCATCCCTTTAGGACCCGATTTCATTAATCAAAAGGTCATTCCAAAACAAAAACTACATACACACCAGCATTGGCTAACTTTGGCTTCTCCTGTGATTCCTTCCATCAGCACCAGACTATCCAAGGCTTTGCTACAGGGATATTCCTACCTCCTGTGTATTCAAGAATGAAGTCTAATGAGCCGCATCTACTCCAAAGTCATTAGACTTTGATGTATAAATGGGGGACTATGGAGTAGGAAGGGTGTATTACCGTTCCTAACATGAACCCAACACCTGCTAATGGGGTGGACAGGCTTGTTACTCTTTTCCCCATATCAAAGCGCTGGGCATGCTTTCTATAATCCAATGAAGGAATCATGTCCTACACCTGAGGTGCATCCCTGTCCCCTTCCCTATTGCCCAATTTCCTATATTATTATGGGACTCTCCTCACTAACAAAGTATACCTAGTGTAAGCATTGGACTCCCTCCATCTGCAGTTCTCAGAGAAGTTAGAGATATAGCCCATGCTACACAGCTCAGGTGCAAATCTATATTTAAACTTCAAAGATTGTAAGATGTTGAGATCAAGAATTTTTGTTGGCCTAATCTCCACTGGGAATCACTAATCAGTGATTTTTTTCCATGAGTTAACTGTAAAAAAAAAAATCAGACTATAGTTTGTCTAGATTAATAGAATCCAGTTATTTAATTGCATAAACAAACATTTCAAGTATAATTTCCAGGAAGAAGAGGAGGCAGAGACATGTCTTGGATGACAGTTTTTTGTTCTGCTTCTCTGATCTTGTCTCAAAGTCGTTTCCTACTGAGATTTAATCTATTGCTCCTTTTTAAGCAGAGAGGATAGTCAATATTCAGAACCTTTCCAGGTTGTTACTATTAGGAGGCGCAAACAGTGATAGAGTCCGGTATTTCTTTGGTGCAATACTGTTTATTTACAAAGAATGTAAACAGAGTCCTATTTCCCTCAACCCACTAGAAACAAACAGCAGGCAGTTTCCTTGCTCACAATTCCCAAGTCTGCCTTTCTATTGAATCCTCTGCTCCAAGGAGCACTATCCCTCTGCTTCCTTTCAGGGCCATTCTCTCAATTGCTAGTCATGCTGACTGCTCACTTTTTCCTCTAACATACATAGCTTGCTAAACAATCCCTTAACCCTTATGTTTGCGATTAGCTCCAGGGAAACCCCTTAGACCACATGGCAAAGCCTGAGCAGTCAAGCCACTTGGCTGATTATCTTGGGGAGCATCTTCTATTACCTGCAGCTATCTTTCTCCATAAAGGGGTGTAATTGATCTTCCATTTAGCCTGAAAAGGAATCTTGTTTATTAGCATACTCATCAATTTTAATAAGGTCTGTGGTTGTCTGTACATGAAGACCCACTTAATGGTAGTCATTGACAACGTCCAGCATAACACCCCTATCTCAGCTCTGCCTATGTTTCTCAGAAACATTCAACAAATGAACAAAAATCCATTCTTGCTTCAGAGCCACAAGACTTTAATTACAGTGCAGACGTACCCTTAGATGCTAGACACCTGTGGCTGGCCTGTGCCAGCTGACTCGGGTTCGCAGGCTCGAGATGTGGGCTGTTTAACTGTGGCATAGACCTTCTGGTTCAGACTGCAAACTGAGCTTTGGGACCTTTCCACCTTACAGAGTCCTAGAGCCCAGGCCCCAGCTCAAACCTGGAAGTCTACATTGCAATTAAAAAGCCCCACATCTCGAGCCTGTGAGCCCTTTTAATTGCACCGTGTAGACATACCGTAAAATTTCCCCAAGACCCTGAGTCTCAAAGCAGGTCTTAAGTGCTCCCCATCTTTCCCTTGCTGGAAAGCTGCCACAGCATAAGCTGTTACAATTTCCTGCTATTCACCGCTCCTGGGCTGTATACTGGCTATGCCTGTTTCTGCCCAGCTGAGCCTACTTCTAATTAGTGGCATGCTCCCTGGCTCCTCCTCCAGGTGCACCCGGTGGAATGAATTGGCCAGCCTGGCCATCTTAATTCCTTTCAACCCTATGTGAGGCAGATGCCCTATCACAGACAGGAACACAAGTCTCCTCAGGTCCTCTACTTATTCAAGTAGAATTTTTTTTTCCCCTTTTTCTTTCCTTCTAGCTCTTATTTATGCCCTACCAGCCCAGACTGATGACTTGGCCCAAACTCCATATCAAGAGCTTGTACCAAATCTGGATTACTCATTTTTTCTGGAGGTGAGTTCTGCAACACCATAAGGGCACCATCTGGGCTATGAAAATTGGCTGCTAGAAACCCCTCCCCTCTTGGTTCGTTTCCTCAACAATTCATTTGGACTACGATGTTGAACAAAGCCAAATAAGACTCCCAGGGAGATTTTCCCCTCAAATATAGTGGGCTTTTGTATTACTTGAGCAGGAACAATCAAATCTCTCCCCTCTGGGCCTCATAGTTCCTAGTCTTGCGTAAGACCGGACATATCCAAATCTCTAACTGGACTGATTTCCACTGGAGTCTACAACCCTTTGAATTCCTTCTCAAGCTGACTTTTCAGCTCCTTAAGTCCTTGCTGCAGATCATTCCCATTAGCAATTTCTAAGTTGGTCAAAGTTTCCCTCGTTTCCCCTATTTCCTGGAAAGCTTTTTGGTCCATGCTGATAGTTCTGTAGTCTGGCATATAAATCTGATAACACTTTCCAACATAATACTAATTTACGATATTACTGAATCATAACTTATGACTTTTCAGAAAAGTGCCTTACCTCACAGAAGCACATTTCTATCTAGATTACCCATGATTCCAGACTGCACTGCTATTCATTATTGTGTATAACTGGGGCATGCAACAGAATGGCATCCCAAAGGCTGCTAGGGATTCCCAAATGAGAGAGCAGAGAGAATGAGATCAGTTAAAATAATCGCAGTATAAAGTTTAAGCTGAAATATCCAAATGACTCAACTGACTCTGAAACAATCTTATTTATTATTAATACAAGAGAAACATAGACTGTGTTCATGTTCCCATAAAATACAGGACGTTTCTCTCTTTAAAGGAAGCATAAAAAACTGTAATGAGTTATTATAACTCAGGCTGTTGTGGTGTGTTTTGCACATTAAGCATCTTTCTAATGTAATATTTTCCTTAAGATTGAACTATTTCATCAATTTGACTCAAATAGTTTAATAATCACACATGTATCAATGAACATATTTCAGAGGGACAGTACCTTTTTGTATTATTATTTTGTCTCTACACTATGGTCCCCTGTTCCTAAAGGTTTTTATGAAGTTAAAAGTTGTATCCCTATGGTAATTTCTCCCTGAGTGTTTATAGGGGAGACTTTCATAGGTACACAGGGGAGATAAGTCACTGGAATCTGAAAACCTAACTCTACTTTTGAAAACCACCCCTATATCTAGAACTTTCAAACACTGGAAGGTATACAATTGTAAGAAGTAGGTCACAAATATTAACTGAACACAGAATGTGAATGGTTACTTTCCCAAAGCCAAATTCAATGGAGTTTACACCAAGGAGGAATTTAGGAGCTAGTGTCCAACTCCTTGGTTTGTAAAGCACTTTGGGATAACTCAAATGTGGCATTGTATCAAGCTAAATTTTATTCTACTTGTACATATCCAATACTTTTGCAATAAACTACAGAAAAGATCTGTAAGATAAAGAGGTGTGCATGAGTTTCTTTTAAAAAAAGAGTGACAAAGAGGCTCTAAGGTAGAATTAGTTTGCTCTTATATTTTAGGTGACCTGGGAGTTCCAACACCATGTCTTCACAACCTATACAGGCAACATATGACAAGATCAAAAGTAATATAAATAGAATAAGGTGCATAAGGCCCAGAGATGAATTAAACAGTACACAAAAATTCATAGAATATACGCTTTGATTCCTAAGGTCCATGTTTCAACCCATCTGTTGCCTTCAAAGTGTGAATTCCATTGAGCTGAGGGCAGGTGGGTCAAATTGCATCTTTTGATTTTACTAGGGAGAAAGGAGAAAAAATATGCTTTCCAAAAGCATCTTTAAGAACCAGGGATAAAAATCATCCTTAAATGGGTTGCTATAGTTGTATCCAGAGACAGGGATAGATTCCAAAAGAGCCAGGGATTGATGGATATAGCAAGAGGACATATGTTTCTACTCTCATAGAACTTTCCCATTTCATTATAGTAATAGTTGATTTTCCTCTTCTCCCTCCTCCTTTTGCTCACATTTCTTCTATATCCCTCCTCCAATACATTATCCCACTCCTGCTTTTCATCTTTTTTCTTTCCTTTATTTTTCTCCATCCCCGCTCCCTTCCTTGGTGTGTTTATAACCTCTGTCTGCTGCAGTCACTAGAGGGACACAGGACCACATACTTGAGCAGATCTGGCATTCCATCCATAGAACAATGGTACCACACAGTGCTGGAGACAAATTAAAGATAAAGCACCATACTTAGGACTTCCATAGAATGTTACATCTTAAAACACTGTACAAAGTATTAAAAGGCTAGATAATGACTAACTGCCACAGCCGTTAGTAGGGGCAGTGTAGAGTCCCACCACCCCAGAGGGAGCTCAGGTAGTAATGTGTCAGGAGAAACTCTCTCTTCCCCAGCTACCCAGGATGTGTTCCTTCCAGCACAGCAGGCTGGCATTGAGTCCCATCTCCTTCCTGTCCTATTTCTCTTGCACAGGATGCACAATGCTGCTTGAGATCCCTATCTTGCCTGCTCTGGGCTTCCAAACAAGGGTTATTGGCAATCTCTTCCTGACTGAGGTATAGAGGTTAAAATTCACTCTGAGGCAAGAGTCTGGCTCAAATTTTTAAGTGCTATCACATTCAGGGCAATTGCACCTCTATTTCCCTTCCGTGGTCCAGCAAGGGCATCCACGCTAGGCTCCTAGCGGTCACCTCTCTTGGGTGGATGCATGTATCTCTTTCCCTCCCAGCCACAGTATTTAGAGGCTACACTGCTCCATGCCTACACTGTGAATTCCCTGACAAAGTAAGACTGTCAAAGCAGACTTGCTTTATTTTTCTCCTCAGAGACAGTAAACAGTAATTGCCATAGTCTCTAATTACCACACCGCTCTAAGGTAAAAACATTACAGAGGAAACATATTAAAACAATAAACGAACCTTCACACATACTAACAAACTTTCCAGAGATCAGCCCATTTCCAACAAGGATTGTGGCTGGTGAAGAGTCCTTCGAACCCCCCAAAGGGTTTTGTCTGTGGTTACCAGTTCAACACTGCTTTGGCTCAGAACAAGCACATGAATGAATTTGAGAGTCCCTCCTTTATCCAGTTTAAATCGTTGAAGAGACTATGAATAGATGATCAGACAAACAATGGGTTTCTCATCAAGGACCAGCTTCACCAGGATAGATCCAAAGGTGGGTAATTTGCAGTGCCTTGTACCAAGTATTTCCTAGAAATCCCACATAACTTTGTCTAGCACAGTGTTTCAAAGGGTCCTTTGAAGATCATAACACTTCCAGGGTTTATATTAGCCATGTCTCCTCCCTGAAGAAGTGACATTTGATTCTATAATACATAAACATTTGCATTCTTAATACAAAGAACTCTTAAGATTCTTAATTCAGTAAAGTTTGTCCAGGATCGTGCAGGTATCTGTCATTGTCATTCGGCCAAATCCTAATATCACTAAGTGACTTCTAGCTTTGCCATTGATTTCAATAGGATCAGGTTCAGAGCCTTAATTGATGCCTGAGGATTCTGATGGCAGTCTGCACTGGGGTGAATGTCATCCCTAGTGAAACCTTCCCAAAAGCTTTCACAAGTGACCTTACGTGCTCTACAAATTGGACTCCAAGTATGTCAGAGCAGAGCTTGTTGCCTCCTGGTCATATGCAAATCTCCTGAGATCTGTGGGATGATCATTTAAAGATAGTTTGGGGTATGGTTACGTATCCAGTTGTCTAAAGCACTCAAAGTGACTTAACGGAGGCCTTATTTAAAGTAGAGCATTGCATAGGTTTGTAAGTTGTAAAGGTTTTATTACTACTGATCCAATTGATAAAAGTACTATGCAAACCCAGGCCATATTGGAAAAAAAAAATCAATTACTCAAGTCTTATGATTGTACTGTCTAGACTATTCATATACTTCTGTCATTTCAATATTTCATTACAGGCACCTTTAAATTTTAAAAAAGGTACTCTGAAAATGGATTGCTGCACGTTGCCAGTGAAAAATGTAATTCTGGTCCAAAATTACTACACTTGGCTCAGAACAAGCATACGCATGAATTTGAGAGTCCCTCCTTTATCCAGTTTGACTCTTTGAAGAGACTATGAATAGATAATCAGCCACACAATGGGTTTCTCATCAATGACCAGCTTCAAAAGGATTGAGCCAAGGTAGGTAATTTGCATGCATGCATTTTTGTGCATGTAAGAAAAGAATTCAATTCATAGCATTAGAAACCCAATTTTCCACACAGACTTTATTTCCACCCTTCTGTGGCTTTAAGACAGGATTTCAACACCTTGCCAGTTGCTTTTTATAACTGATACCTGTTAATGACTTTTTCCCTTCAGTTTTCCAGAGACTACCTCATCTGCTTTCACAACTTGATAATGCCCAAGCACTCAAGGCTATCTTCAGAACTTTTGTTCTGCATTACCACATTTCCAATAGAGGTCTATAAAGATCCAAGTCTGGAAGAGAAGTCAGACCCTGAATAGAAATCATGCCTTGACCTAGGAAGCGAGTGGAAAAGAAACCACAATCACTTACTCTAATAGACTCCATGCAGTAGTTCACAACTAAATAATCACTTACTCCTACAAGCCAGCATTTAGACAGAATTGATCAAAATAGGGCTAGTTCTACAGTGTATCAGTATAAATCAGTTAATAACTTAGGTATGGTTTGAACAGGGACATTATTTTAGCAGACAAAGCATGTTTAATTGTAAGTATTTAAGTTAATTACAACCTATTTCATGTTTCTTAAATCAGTTCTCTACATAACAGCTCTCTATTCTCTGCTTATTTGGTGGTAACATGTAAGACGTGTAAGATGGTGGTAAGATAGTTACTATGCTGTGTGTCAGCTCCCTGACACACCAGCCTATCTGCCTTGCCAGCAAACACTTCCAGACTCTGTCAGTCTAAACCTTGCAGGTAACAATCAGTTAAATTCCAGTTCCTGAGTTTCTCAGAGACGTCTCCCTGCAGTGTCCAGTCCCTCTTACTGGACACTCACAGAAATTAAATTTGCTGCCTCTAAAGAGAGAGAGCCCACACTAGCCTGTTAGGTTAGTTGAAGGCTCACTTTTCACTTCAATACACAGCCCTGAGGGGGTTTTGTAATAAAACAAAAATAAGCTGACTAACAAAAAACAGAGATTTAAGTGAGAGAAAAAAAGAGACAGGTGTATGGTTACAAATAAAACAAACCTGCTTTTTACTGACTAGCTTAAGCAAGTTACAACCTTTGCCTAAGCAGTTTTCTTACTCACATTAAGTTACCAACATCTCTCGCCCTGCAGGTTAGCGTATCCAACTTTCACAGAATCAAAGGGTGCTGTTCCCTATATTCTTTAAGTGATGAATAACTAAATATCTCTTTAAAACAACGAGGAATCAGGGGTTCATTCACCTGCACATCTACTAATGTGATATATGCCATCGTGTGCCAGCAATGCCCTTCTGCCATGTACATTGGCCAAACTGGACAGTCTCTACGCAAAAGAATAAATGGACACAAATCAGACATCAGGAACGGTAAAATACAAAAGCCAGCAGGAGAACACTTCAGTCTCCCTGGACATTCTATAACAGATTTAAAAGTAGCCATACTTCAACAAAAACTTCAAAAACAGACTTCAAAGAGAAACTACAGAACTACAATTCATTTGCAAATGTACCACCATTAATTTGGGCTTGAATAGGGACTGGCTGGCTCAATACAAAAGCAATTTTCCCCCTCTTGGTATTGACACCTCCTCATCAATTATTGGGAGTGGACTACATCCCTTAAAAGAGTCACTACCATTTTTTTCCCCTTAAAAGTTTGAAAGGAAACATTTTTCAATTTTAAATTGTTGTATAAGAAAATCTATGTAAAATGAGTGCACTGAATTCTTTAGAGCATTAAGATTTCATACCTATCAGAAAATTAATTTAGCCTGTAAGCCATGAACAGCATATCACATACATCTACCAAATGTTGCTTTAAAGTACGCTTTATAGAGAGGAAAAATTCCCCTATTTTAGTGCAATATTTCATTCTTGATTTCTGCAAAATTCTGCATTGTGCAGTGGTGCAAAATTCCCCCAGGAGTATTAAACTAATAGAAACTTAACATACTGTGCACATGAACTATGTGATTGTCACAGGCAGATAATTTACAACCTCCCTGAAACGCTATAAATCCCAAAGATCACTTTACCAGATTAGATAGTGAGAAGAAAGGCTAAGGGGAGGGTCTGCATTGTTAATCTTTTCACTCACGCTACTTAGCAGCTTGGTTAGATTTGGAAACAAAATGTCTTCAAAACATGTCAAAGATATTGGTCCTTAAAAAAAGCACTGAATCCATTTATAAGCTTTGTTTAACCTCTAGAGAAGGTTCTTTGTTCTCTGCGCTGAATATCTAAAGTCAAATTCCCTTGACTTTCACATCTTTCTTTCTCCTTCTCCCATCAACAAAATGCTTACATTCCCCTAAGCCCCACCTATGAAGCATTACATATCAAGCTTGCCTGCCTCTTTAAGCAGGGTCTTTCCCTCTCCCAGTCCATCTCCACTCTTTGATCTACTTCACAATCACCATTCCCAATTGCCACACAGCCAGATGTGTTCTCCTAGCCAACCTAGATAGGTCAGGTCAGGAAAGTCAGAACAACAGCAAATGTGAACTCCTGGATCACTATACCAGTCTTACCATGGAGTCACATACAGTCCCCTTGGACTCTTGACTAGCTTGCCACCCAGACAAACTGAACTTTGTGATAAAAGGTCACTCAAACCAAAAATCACATCACATTTAGGTTGCTCCCAGTACCAACACATCAGTCACTTACCCCAGATCAATTGGTACTTTAGATATTACACCAAAGACAACACTGGTAGCCGATTCTATAGTAAACCATCTAAAAGTTTATTAGCTAAGGAAATGAGAGTTATTGAGAGGTTAAAGCAGGTAAAATATATGTATAGGTGAGTCACAGTTTAATTCCAAATGGTGGCAGTGATGTCATAAACTACCAGTTCCCCAAGTCTTTTCAGGGTACACAGCTGGTTTCAGGGGGATCTCCACTTTTACAAGAAAGGGTACCAAATGCAAAGTCCAAACAGTTCAGAGATGAAGGATCTTTCCTTGAATCCATACTTATAGCTTCTTATAAAAAAAGAAGCTGACAGGGTCACTACCCACCTGGGCTTTTCCTTTGATGGAGAGTGGTTTTTGAGTCTTTGACCTCAGGTCATCCTACACAATGACCACCTGCTTTGAAATTAGTATTTTTCTTATAAAGCTCTTCATTTGCACTTCACAAGGCTTAGGTTACAGGGGTATACACAATGTAAATGTTTGCTGTTATATTATAATATGATATAAATAACTGAAAACAATGCAGTTAATGTCCCATTAGTTATCATGAAGTTTGAACACCAAATACACTCACACATTTAACAATCACTTTAATCTATATTAATATACAAGTGAATTGACCTGGCTCTGACCTGAGCTGGCATCTCACAAGCAATAATTCAGTTTCTCCTGATATGTCCTTAATTTTCTATATTTGAAAGCAGAGTAAACAACTTGACATTTACAAATATATACTTTGCATCTAATGCTATATCTGTTCTATTGAACAGATATGTATTGTAATATGTATTTCTTGAAATCAAAAGCTATTTTCATAACATTCCACTGATATTAATAAAACTAGCTCCACAGACAGTTCTGTGAAAGTAAATATATTTTAAGTAATGTCAAAGGCACAGTGTATGCCTTTTTGGAATGAAATCTAAACAAATAACTAATATCTACTTATTAATTTCATCACATGCAATGAACAGAGACATCCACAATGAATCCAGTCAATAAGAGAATCTGCCCCAATAAACTTGACAATCAGGAGAAACATTTTTCGATTCCCGTTCTCCTGCACTAAATGTCTGTAGAAGAGCCATTATTGTGTCGGATGAGTACAAAAGAAGGTGGCCATATTTTATAAATGATAAACTTGTTATATGAAGATTAAAGTGGTTAACTGTTCTGGATTGTTATCAAGTCCAATAGGTTGTTTGTAACTATCTCTCAGTGGTTTGAGCATTGGCCTGCTAAACCCAGGATTGTGAGTTCAAGCCTTGAGGGGGCCATTTAGGGATCTGGAGCAAAAAAAAAAAAA
>NW_020664404.1:18321566-18333652 GCF_002925995.2 Terrapene triunguis | reverse complement strand
GATTGGCCCTGCTTTGAGCAAGGGGTTGGACTAGATGACCTCCTGAGGTCCCTTCCAACTCTAATATCACTGCTCTACAGCCAAAATGCTTCTGAAATAAATGTAGTCAAACTTTACTAATTCTGGGTCACTGAACAAAAATGATGCTTAAAATTGTTGATTGGCTCTAGTTTTCAAGATATGCTATTGGGTCAGTATATACGATCCTTGACTTGGGAATGGCGAAGGATAAGTGAGTTATAAAGGGAAGGGATCTCAATTTAAACCAGAAATGACTAAAATACATCTGACTGGATCTATGAATAAATCTATGACTGGGTTTGGACAGTACTTGCTTTTTAGGCAAACAATGAATGATGCAATCATACATGATATGAATTGCATCATGTTATTCCTAGAAGTCATGGATGATGCAATCATAACGAAGCTTACATCACTCTGCTGAACAAATTGCCCTATATCAGCTCTAGAAATCATACAGTGTCGTGCTCTTTTGTCAGTGTTTGATTTTGCAAAGGGACACATTTCTGTTTAGCCAAAGTGAGCAGAGATGCCTCGTACTTGTGTGAACAGTGCAGATAACTTCTGCTATGTTTGTGGTGAAGTGACTTTTGCATCACAAAAGCGCAGTATAACCACTATGGTTAAGAAAGCCTATCACCTTTATTTTGGCTGCAAAATTGGAGATCAGGACAAGAGCTGGGCCCCACACATATGCTGCAACACTTGTGCAACAAATCTTCGCCAGTGGTTGAACAGGAAAAGGAAATCTATGCCTTTTCCAGTGTCAATGATTTGGAGAGAGCCAACAGATCATACCAGCAATTGTTACTTCTGCATGGTGCCTCCAGTTGGGAAAGGTGTGTCAAAGAAGAAAAAAAAGTGGACTGTGCATTATCCAAACATTCCATCAGCTATACGCCCAGTACCCCACGGAGAAGGACTGCCGGTTCCTGATGCACCAGAATCACTCTCACTTGAGTCAGAAGAGGAAGAGGATGAAACTTCTGGTCCTGAACCATCAATGTCACAGGACCCACATTTTCTCCCATCCTCCTCCTCTGAACCACACCTCATAACACAAGGTGAACTGAATGACCTTGTCAGGGATTTGGAACTACCCAAGAGTAAGGCAGAGCTGTTGGGCTCCAGACTACAGCAGTGGAATCTCCTGGCAGGTGATGTTAGGGTTTCCATGTTCCGTGACCGTCAAAAGGATCCTGTCCCATTCTTCTTCATGGAAGGTGATCTTGTAGCCTGCAACATGGATGGTGTGATGGCAGCCCTCAACATCGTTCACGATCCAGATGAGTGGGACTGTTCATTGATTCATCCACGACGAGTCTTAAAGCTGTTTTACTGCATAATGGCAATGTTTTGCCATCAATTCCAGTTGGTCATGCAGTCCATATGAAGGAAATCTATGACAACATGAAACAACTTTTGAGGTGCATACACTATGACCAACATCAGTGGCAGCTGTGTGGCCATTTGAAGGTTGTTGCTCTCTTGCTTGGTCTGCAGACTGGATACACAAAGTACTGCTGTTTTCTCTGCCAATGGGATAGTCGTGCAAGAGATTCCCACTACATCAAGAAAGATTGGCCACTCCGACAGTCATTGGAGCCTGGGAGGAAAAGTGTTCAGCATCCACCACTTGTTGAATCAAGGAAGATTTTGTTACCACGCTTACACATCAAGCTGGGTCTGATGAAGAACTTTGTCAAGGCCATTGACAAAACACAAGCAGCTTTCAAGTACCTCTGTGGAAAATTTCCAAGGTTAAGTGAAGCTAAGATAAAGGAAGGTGTCTTTGTTGGTCCTCAGATTCGTGAACTTCGAGATGATGCATTTGGCCATGCACTGCGTGGCAAGGAAAAGACGGCATGGAAAGCCTTCCAGTTAGTGGCAATACATTTTCTCGGAAACAACAAGGCAGACAATTACAAGTTGTTGGTGGAAAACCTCCTCAAGGCATACAAAAGCCTTGGTTGCAACATGTCACTAAAGATACATTTTTTGCACTCTCATCTAGATTTTTTTCCACCTAACTGCGGAGCAGTGAGCGACGAGCACGGCGAGTGATTTCACCAGGTCATTGCAACAATGGAGAAACGCTATCAGGGCAAATGGAGCCCATCAATGCTTGCAGACTATTGCTGGACAGTGACAAGAGATGCTCCATTTAATGAATACAAGAGACAAGCCAAGAAGCGCCGAGTAGACACTGAATAGGACTAAACTATGTACAGAATATTTTTTTGCCTTTTGTTTCATAATGAATTTTATTTATATAACCCTTTTGCTGATTTTTAACGTGTTACATAAACAGGACAGGTGAAATATTATCATGTAAAGCAACCATAAACACATGAAAAGACCTAGGTTTACAATTTATGATTAAAACTCCTATCTACACAATATACATAGACATAAAATGTAAAAACTTAAATATCTTAGAAACAGTAGCCAATCAGTTGTTTTAATTGTCATATTTGAATTCAGCACATCAAAATACATAATAAATAGCACATTTTATCTCTGAAGCAGACAACTTCTAAAAAATTGTAGACCAGTGTAATCTATCTATAACAGATACTATTCAGACCTATTTTGTTATCATTTATTAACCCTTTATAAATGTACCCTTTAAAGCATGGCCAATAAGACAATACAAACATAGTGTAGCTTTACATCTAGCTCTGAACCATATTAATATATCTGGTAAGCATCAGTTATAGAACAAAAGTCTTCCATATGGAACAAATAAGTACTGGATTGATTCAGAAACCACTGGAACAGCCAGAAAAGGCAGAAGAAAGCTAATATATGACAAATATTAGCATGATAAATATTTACAAGGTTACACAAAACAATTGTTCTGAAAAGGTATATTTTAATTCACAGAAAGATGCAAACAATTATGTACAGCAAGCAAATTAATCATGATTTTTTTATTTGTTCATGGATAATATGAACAGAAAGGCTAAAGTAATGAATACGTTACTCACAAAAAATAATTTGCCCCTCTGTGGTCTTTTCATCTGTCTTGTTGGCTATTTCTATAGGACTATTGAGTCATTAAGGGCTACTTGTATGAATGAGAGTTTGCAGGATGATGACCTACGAAATGTAAAACACTGTAGCTCAAGCATACTGTTGTGATTTGTCTGATGAAGTCTGCTAATAAGCTGTCATTTTTGTTTCACATTTAGATTGTGACATGAAGGGTAATACTTTTTTTGAAAAGTGGAAAAGTCATGTACTTATTTCCAAATGCGGTTTGATCATTCCCATTAATTTCCCTTAAAAATAAAAGGCAGTCGTTACGTTCCTGAAAATGGTTTAACATTGATTTGACAAAAATCATTTTGTCCCACTTTATCCCCTTTTAAAATAATGTAACAAATAGCTGTATATTTAAGGGGAAGTTTACAAACTCTTACAATATTTCAAATCTGATAATCTTATTACTGCTGTATAAATCTGTCCAGAAAGACCATGCCTCAGATATAAATATAATGAAAATTTTAACCCTCATATTGGACCCCAAATCACCCAACTATTTCTGTATTGGAGACCCCTACTATGTCAAAATTGTGGGGAGGGGGGAGAATACACAGGATGCATTTAAAACTGACTTCATTGTTACCAGTGAACTATAAAACTATGAACAAGTGAAAACTTTTCTAGATTCAGAAGCACACTTCTTAGTACTTGCATTGGCATACAACTAACCCCGGTCACACAAACACTCTATTCAGGTGTTGAAATCTAACTGACCTCATGCTTACACAATGAAAATAGATAGCAACACCAGCAATATTAAAGGCACAAATCACAGCAAAGTGGCAATAAATGGCCTACTCCTTTGAACAAATGGCGCAAACAGGTGACATATGTTCTACACATACAAAGTTATTACACTTCACACATTTCCGATGTGCTTTTCTCTCTCGTTCTCTGGAACAGATGTAACATCTTCCCCATTTCGTAGGTTCTGGCTCCGTTCCCAGCACACTAGATACTGCTTCCCTAGAAGCCTTAGGCAAGGCTCTAATGTTTCTTTCCTGCACCAGTGGCTTCACCATTTCTGTATCCAGGTCCCTGAGAAACATCCATCTCTTACTGTAAGATTTATTATGCTATAAATTAAACAAAATCCAAACAATATAAGCACTCAGACACGCCATGTGCAGTACAACAATGAGTCTTTGCACCAGCGAGTCTTGGTCCCAGCAACACCATATGTCAAGTGTGGGCTTGCCAGAAAATGTATCTGATAATTGTGGCTGCCCAAGAAACTCTTCTTAGCAAGTGTAGGCTTCCCAGAAAACCAATTTGACAGTGTTATCTTCAAAGAAATTCAATGCTGGATAATTTTGATGATACCCGAGGAAAATGTTATCTGCGGCCTCACAGATCCCCTTCCTCCTGACCTTTTTGGTGCATTTCTTGGGATAAAAAACCCAAAAACTATGATGGTAAAAACAATGCTGAAAATTTCATATATCATAACTGCTGCCTCAAAATAAAGACAATCCAGTGCTGGAATACCTGCATAATTAATTTGGGGTCTAACTGACCAACACCTTTTTAAGTGACTTTTTTCACTACACTAAAACCACAACCAGCATGCATATAAAACCAATGCTAGCAGGCTGGCCTCCTCAGAGTTTGAGAGCACTTAAAGAAAGAAGAGGCAGTGATTTGCCCATCACATTTTATTTAAATGTTTGTACATGTTTTGGGTCCAAGAGACACCCTCCTCTCTCCCCCTCCCTCCCCCCCCCCCCTCCACAAAGAACTTGGAAGTGTAGTACTTTCATTTTCCCCATTGACTAACATTGAAGGGTCTAATCCCATTACCTTTTTAGGGACTCTTTTTGCTACACAAAAAACACAATAGGTAGACTGCTCAAACCAATGTGGGGAAATTGACCTGTGGGCTCAGATTGACCTAGTCTGAGAATACTTAATGTATGAAAAGGTACAGGTTTGGCGTGAAAAATTTGGATAGACCCCAAAACATTAGGCAGGTTGTTGAACAGGTAAATGATTATACTACAAGTAGGGACAAATATTAAATATTTTTTTTGCATAAGGTGGAATCCAAAGCTGATGGTATTTCACCTTATCATTCAATGGGCATAACTCTCCAAGAAATTTAACATAAGCAGGCAGGAAGAAAAACAAGTCAAATTAATTGGATTCAGTTTTACCCATTCTGGTCTGGTTTTGAAAGCTACAAAAGGCATGGGCTCTCCAGGAAGACTTATTTTTTGTGTTACAATAGTAACTATGGGCTTCAAAAAAGGTCAGGACCCGATTATGCTGGGTACTGTAAAAACATGTAGTGAAAAACCATCCCTGCCACCAAAGAGATTGCAGTCTAAATAAAAGACAGGTGCAGAGGAAAGTGGGCAGAAGAAAAAAAGTGTTGTTCTCCATTTTACATGCGGGAAACGGAGGCATCTAGAGATTAACTGACAGTCTGTGTCAGGAGGTCTGGGTTTGAGTTCTGGTTCTGAGTCACCATCCGTAGTCATAACCACAAAACAGTGTTTGTTTCCCGTATGATAAAAAACTCTGAAAACATACCTTTTTTACATGTGACAGACACTGAAAGACAGACAGGCACTAGGCTATGCTAAAAGAAATGTGTAGGTACTGGGCCTGATCCACCACTCAGTGCTGATGTAAATCCTGTGCAACTTCACTGAAGTCAATAAAGTCAAGCTGGCATAAGTGAGAGAAGACCTGGGCCCAAAATTTCCATACTTTGAAATGGAACCTCAGTGCCTGCGTAGCTGTGTTTTTTGTAGAGCCCAAGTAGATAAGTAAACCTGTCTTATTGTGTGATTTCTCTGTCCAAAGAATCACCAATAAAATCACCTTGTATTGAAGACAACCTAATGAGGGTCTTAGAAGCTGTTAGTAGGACTCAACGCTATGCAAGTGTCTCCGGGAAAAACTAAACTAGGATCAGTAATAGTTAATGGCTCAAATGCAAGGTCAAGGGGGAAGGGGATTATGATCCTCTTCTTTACAGTGGTATAATAAGGGAAACTGGTGTGACTGGAACAGGGAATGCTAAACAACCTGAAAGAAGCCAGACACCGTACAGAAAGGTTTTTTTTTTAATTTCTCTGCTTCATATTGTTAAAGTTTGTGGACTGTCAAGAGAATGCTTGTTTCTATGATATACTATAGGCAGCCAGATCAAGTTATATCAAAAAAGGCATTTGATTACAATTTGCTTTTAATCTAATCCCATTTCTAAGTGCCTACAGATTAGTTTTCCCTATGTGATCTGTTTACCCCTCTTGTCAAGGTCATATTATTTGTTAACGAAATATGAACCCCCTCTTTGACAGAAGGTGCAATACCATATTTTATTATGTAACCCTTCTGCCAGATGGAGTCAGCAGCATCAAGGACCAGGTTCAATATCTAGAGGTTCCTCTTAACTCTACAACACACAACTGGTTCGAGCCCCCACCCAGTGATCTGGGAAAATTTAACACTACCCCTGGGTACCTCTGAGAGGCAGTACTGTCTCACTCACAAGCACCGACTCTGTGTATAACAAAAGAGAATGTTTATTAGAAGGAAAAGGGACCCCAGTATTAATTTGGGAGAACACCACAACCACATTAAAAAGCATGTGACCATAAGCAAACCCAACCCTGCAGTGTCCTTTGCCTCAGTTCCCCACCTTGTGGGGGGAAAGTCTAACAAATGAATGCCCCTTTACCACCCCACTCACAATTGGCTGTTCTTAATTAGCAAAGACTCAGAGTGTGTTCATAGGGTTCACCTCCCACCCCTGGAGGCGTGGTGGTCAAGCAATGACTCTGCTGCTGCCTCTGCAAATGGCTCACAGCTGCCACTGTCTCTCTGCTGCTGCTTCTCTGCCATCAGCCACAGCTGCTTCCATAACATCATGTTATGAGAGGAGATTTTTAAAATAGCTTTAGAAAAAAATTAAGGTTTTTTAGAAAATAAAAATGGTATTTTGAAATAAAGTCAAAAATAAAGACTAGAGCATGTCTATTTTAGAGAAAATAAACAACTGAGAGAGACCAGCTGAGAAAAGCAAAAGGCTGTTACAGAGAGAGAAAGTTTTAAGGTAGCAAGAAAGCCTGTGCACATTGCACAGAGGAGAGGAGAGCAGAGCAGCTTAACCTAGCTGCTACCTCTAGGGAAACGCTAACAATTCCAGGGTCAGTGAGCCTTGTGGGCAAACCACGCCTCTTGGCTAGGCCAATCAGAAGCTGTTCTATAGCTACATCATAGAATGCATTTTCCTGAACCAATCATTGTGCAGCTATTGACCATTGACCAAAAAACACAAATGGATGAAAAGACACACACTGTAGATAACATATGTTTTTGTAGATATATACCAGCCTTTAAAAAAAAAATTGTGGTAGCTTGATTTTAAAGTGTTGTCTAAAGGCATTAGATTTATACAAAACACACACAGGCTAACTTGAAAGAAAAAACAGCTTATGTAAAACAGTGGCTAAGCGATAAGGCTGTTTCTCCCCACAGCCGTTTTCTTTCCTAACTTTTTAAATGCTATTAAAGTTTTAACAAATGCACTAGTCTTTAAAGTTTTGCCTGAAGGAAAACTGTTGCAAAGGAAGCTTTAACTTTATACAAAATACATACATACACACACACACACACACACACACAAGAAAAAAGTAGCTTATGCATAAGAGTTAACCCTTTTTCCCCTGAGATAAGAAGGCTATTTTCCCCCACCACAGTTTCTTTCCTAATTTTTTTTTTTTAATCTAAACATTGTTGAACCAAGGAAAGGTTTAACAAACAAACTTTTAAAACATGAATCAAAGGGAACATCCATGCAGATTTCTTCATTTATAGCATTTATGTAAATTTAGTTTTACAACAGGAGTTAAATTACTTTTAGCCCTAGTCTTTAAAAATGGTGGAAAGACCCTCATGAAAGTTATGGCTAACCTTTATATCAGTCACCCTTATTTCATATACTTAAAATTTTATTGGAAATTAGCATATAGTGACTTTAGCTGAAAGGGAGCCTTTTAATTTAAGCTTTGTAACGCCGGTTTACAGACTATCCTTTTTAAAGCATGAAGATTTTTGAGGTCAATGTAATATTCCCATCAGAGTTTAAAAAAACAAAAGCCCCGTGGAATGAGTACTTGCATGAAAGAGTAATTTTGTCTACACTGGCAACTGAACGACAAAAGTTTTGTTGTTCAGAGGTGTTAAAAATACCACTCCCCAAAAAAACCAAAGGTTTTGCCAACGAAGAGCACCATTGTAAACAGCGCTTTGTCGGCAGGAGCACTCTCCTGCCGACAAAGCTACCACTGCTCCTTGGGGGGATGGACGTCTTGTCAGCGGGAGAGCTCTCTCCCGCTGACAAACAGTGGTACATTGCTCGCCTTTTAGCGGCACGGCAGTAGCAGCGCAGCCCTGTCACTAAAAGGTGTGTAGTATCTTAGACAAAGCCTAAGATAAAGACTATCCCCACACTCACCCTTGTTATTTGAAGCTGTTAACTTCTGCAACAACATTTTTTTATTATAAATAAATCTATATTAACATGCTTTTATACTGATCTAAACATGACACAAAGAAAACAGCATTTTGCAACAAAGAGATGCCCTTTCTAACTGTATGAAGATGCAAGATAAAGATTGACCCAGATCACCATTGTTATCCGAAGCATCCCCACGACACCCATCCCTTTCCAGACTTTTTTTTAATTTAAAAAGGTCATGTTCTTTTGCTAACATACAGTTTTTTTAAGTCTATCAAAGACTAACATGAAAAAACAGCATTGGTCATTTTTGACTGAGATGTAAAGACCTGTAGTGAAAGCAAAATATTTAAGATGCATTTCCCTATCCTTTAAAATTTTTTAACAAAAGCTGTTTTACTTGTAAATTGTAAAGATCACCTGGGTATAATATAAAAATCCTCGACTGAGTAGAATTTGCTATAAAATATCATTTAAAATGCCAGAGAAATGTTTTTACATATGTGTTTCAATACAAAAATTACCATGAAGGAAACTAACTGCAGTAACTGAGGCCTATTTGAAGAAGCATGTTTCCACATTGCCCTTCCTGCTTTTTTAAAAACTGTTAACTTTTGCAGCAAAATACTTTTTATTAAGGGATTAAAATTAAATATAGTAAGCATGCTTTTACATCATAAAGAGATGCCAAATTTACTTTATTTCCATAATTATTATCCTTGTGACAGAGCTTAAAGGTAGATATTAGTCTAAAGGACTTGCCAAATAAGAAAAACCCCTGTAAAAATAGTTTACAGAAATGTACCGGTAAATTGTGAAGAAACAGATTGTTGAGAAATATTACCATGTATAACATTTACAATAAAAATAAAATGTATTCAAAATGGTTTTTTTAACTTTTTTAACTGACTTAATATATAATCATTTAGAGAGTTGTTTTACAATAAAAGTTTTAAAAGATTGAGTAACTTCGTGAAAGAGAGAAATTATGTAGCAACTTGTCCCCTCCTCCTTTTTTTTTTTTTTTTAGAAGAAAACTCCATGAAGGACAGATAAAAATTGACCCATTCACCCTTGCTATGCGAAGAAATGTGTGTGCCCTCCCCCCAAAAAAAATCAATCATAGGATACAAATTAAATCAAATGAGAAATGTTTAAAAGCTATATTAGCATGTTTTTGTATTGGATTAAACATGACATGATTAAAGCACAAAGACAGCTTTTGGTCCTAACCCAGTTAGAGAGGTTTTAATAATTTTTTAAACAAATGAATAACAAAAATCTCTTTACAAATGTAGGCATTAACTGAGAAAAAAGCAACGAATTTTCTGCAGACACATTCTTTTGCAGAAAAATTGTCTTTAACAATGAAATAAAATGAGAATTGACATCAAATTTTATAAAATACATTTCTTCAAAGCTAATTTTCCCTTTGTAAAGGGAAATTATGCCTCACCAATCTAATAGAATTCTTTGAGGGGGTCAACAAGCATGTGGACAAAGGGGATCCAGTGGATATAGTATAATTAGATTTTCAGAAAGCCTTTGACAAAGTCCCTCACCAAAGGCTCTTAAGCTAAGTAAGCTGCCATGGGCTAAGAGGGAAAGTCCACTCATAGATCGGTAACTGGTTAAAAGATAGAAAACAAATGGGAGGAATAAATGGTGAGTTTTAAGAATGGAGAGAGGTAAACAGTGGTGTCCCCCTGGGGTCTGTACTGGGATCAGTCCTATTCAACATATTCATAAATGATCTGGAAAAAGGGGTAAACAGTGATGTAGCAAAATTCACAGATGATTCAAAATTACTCAAAATAGTTAAGTCCCAGGCAAACTGAGAAGAGCTCCAAAAAGATCTCACAAAACTGGGCAACAAACTGGCAGATGAAATTCAGTGTTGATAAATGCAAAGTAATTCACATTGGAAAACATAATCCCAACTATCTATCTATCTATATATATATATATATATAAAATGATGGGGTCTAAATTAGCTGTTACCACTCGAGAGAGATCTTACAATCATTGTGGATAGTTCTCTGAAAACATCCACTCAATGTGCAGTGACAGTCAAAAAAAGCAAACAGAATGCTGGGAATCATTAAGAAAGGGATAGATAATAAGACAGAAAATATCATACTGCCTCTATATAAATCCATGGTACACCCACATCTTGAATATAGCGTGCAGATGTGGTCGCCCCATCTCAAAAAGATATGAAAAAGGTTCAGAAAAGGGCAACAAATGATTAGGGGTATGGAACGGCTTCCATATGAGGAGAGATTAATAAGACTAAGAATTTTCAGCTTGGAAAAGGGACAACTAAGGAGGGATATGATTGCGGTCTATAAAATCATGACTGGTGTGGAGAAAGTAAATAAGAAGGTGTTATTTACTCCTTCTCATAACACAAGAACTAGGGGTCACCAATGAAATTAATAGGCAGCAGGTTTAAAAACAAACAAAAGGAAGCATTTCTTCACACAATGCACAATCAACCTGTGGAACTTTTTGCCAAAGGCTGTTGTGAAGGCCAAGACTATAACAGGGTTCAAAAAAGAACTAGATAAATTCATGGAGGATAGGTCCATCAATGGCTATTAGCTAGGGTGGGCAGCGATGATGTCCCCAGCCTCTGTTTGCCAGAAGCTGAGTATGAGCAAGAGGGAGAACAATGAAATGGTAAGAGAAAACATTTTGTTTGTGCCACCATGTTTTTATGCATGTGGGGTGTTAATATTATATATATATAGTGACAAAGTTCCTCCTCTATCTTGGTGGGTCCTGCACTTATTGGCAGATTTTCTTGCTGCAGAGATTCACCATGTGGGTTGGGGAACAGCCTAGAGACCTTCCCCTCTGGAAGCACCCACAGTCCAGGACAATGGGAGGTTTGGGGGGTACCCAGGCCCACCCTCTACTCCGGGTTCCAGCCCAGGGCCCTGTGGACTGCAGCTGTCTATAGTACCTCCTGTAACAGCTGCATGACAGCTACAACTCCCTGGGCTACTTCCCTATGGCCTCCTCCAAACATCTTCCTTATTCTCACCACAGGACCTTCCTCCTGGTGTCTGATAACGCTTGTGCTCCTCAGTCCTCCAGCAGCACACTCTCAGCTCCTTGCACCTCTTGCTCCCAGCTCCTCACACTCACACCACAAACTGAAGTGAGCTCCTTTTAAAACCCAGGTGCCCTGATTAGCCTGCCTTAATTGATTCTAGCAGCTTCTTCTTAATTGGCTCCAGGTGTCCTAATTAGCCTGCCTGCCTTAACTGGTTCTAGCAGGTTCCTGATTGCTCTAGTGCAGCCCCTGCTCTCGTCACTCAGGGAACAGAAAACTACTCATCCAGTGACCGGTATATTTGTCCTCTACCAGACTCCTGTACCCCACTGGTCTGGGTCTGTCACCATATATATATGGTCAAATACTTCTACTGGTTTTGATTCAGCAATTGCTGAATGCAAACAGGTCTCCTACCTCTCTCAGGGAATCAATAGAGGAAAAAGCTTAAGAATCTAGTTTATCAAAAGCAACACTCTCCAGAAG
>NW_020664404.1:18297604-18321556 GCF_002925995.2 Terrapene triunguis | reverse complement strand
GAAAAAGCTTAAGAATCTAGTTTATCAAAAGCAACACTCTCCAGAAGAGAGTGAGGCCTTAAATCAAAAGATAATAGAAACACGGGCAATGTTTGTAAGACTGGAGAAGGTAGAGAAGGGTACAGGAGAGTGGTGACTAAACATGAAACCTAAAATCTAGGGCTGTCAAGCAATTAAAACAATTGTGATTAATTGTAAGATTAAAAAAATTAATTGTGATTAATTGCAGTTTTAATCATACCGTTAAACAATATTAGAATACCATTTATTTAAATATTTGTGGATGTTTTCTGTATTTTCAAATATAGTCTTGGGCCTGGGTGCTCTGGGCTTCAGCCCTCCTCTAGGCTTTAGCCCCTTTTGGGGTGCAGGGCTTCAGCCCCCCCACTCACCCCACCTCCACCCAGAGCTGTGGGCTGAGGCAAAATTAACACGTTAATTTTGTTTTCAGTTTATTGGAGGCACTAACTGAGATTTAATTACAGCCCTACTAAAAATGTAAAGAGGAGTAGGGGGAAAAAAAGTGGGATAGCTCTAAAAGATTGATGAGGAGCCTGGCAAAGAAACTTTAAAAAAGCCAGAACACTTTTAAGAAAAAGAATGAATGCTCACACAATTCCCCCAGCCAAGAAAGGGAAATCACCATAAACCTGCTTCTGAAGGAGCAAAATCTTCCCTTCCTAATGCACCTGAAGAAACTCCTCAGGTGTATCCGGAATGTGTGATACACTGGATAAAGTGTCAAAGAAAATTTAATGCTTATAAATATTTTCAATAATTTTGTTTTACTAATTCGGACAGAATGACAGACTTCACTATTGACATCACTATTCAAAATTTGCTAGACGATTTTAATGACCATTTGGGGCCCAAAGGTTTTGTACAGCTGTGCTTAAATGCTCCAGGGCTAAGCCACCTTCTCTTTACTCAAAGGAGACATTGGGAAGATTTAAACACTGTAGACTTTTTAAATAACATCATCAACATATTGCAGAATAATGCAGAGATCATGGGCTCTGGGACTCTAAGTCTGGTTGTCACAATTATTAGAAAAAGAGAAGGGGGCGTCGGGGGTGTCAGACCCTTAAAGACTATCACTTATAGTAAAATCTTAAAAAAAGAAACATTTAATCGATTTAAATAACCAGGGTAACAACCTGTGTTTTTCTGGTAGCATTCTGGGACTCTTATCAAATGAAAAACCCACAGATGCCCAACTATTAGAGGGAGCCAAGCATCTCCACCAGGATTTGGGGCTTTTAGACCAAAAAATGGTTAGCTTTACCGATGTGAGCGCTTTGGAAGAACTGTTTAAGAGTGACTATTAAAGTAATGTATCATGAAAGTGGGAATTGGCACTTTTTTACAACTAGTGGGGAATGACACCCAAAAATAGCCTTTATTCTGTTACACAACAAACATTATTAAGGTATCCTAAATATTAAAGACTTTATAGGAACACCATATATGCGCAGCTATTGCCACGCCACGAGAGCCACAAACACCAATGTGCCTGTAGAAACTACTGCCATACATGTATTAGTGCCTTGAAGTATCCGGGGAAAGAACAAGATGTCCTAGCTGTAAGCTATTTTGCGGGTCTGAGGCCCGTTTAGAAAGACACAGAGCTCTGGCAGCAGATGGTAAAGTTGACTGTAAAACTAGAAGTCTTTGTGATAACTGTGAATTCTACAATGTCAAATATCATCAGTGTAAAAACAAGAAGTGTCCCCAGTGTTATCAGACGATGTTAGAAGAAAAAAAGAGCAGGTTGACCCAGAGGCGGATATGAGTACAGGCTTCTTTATTGCGATACTTGTTCCCCTGGACCCAATTGTTCAGTAAGCCCCGAATTAGTTACAGCACATTCTTTTTGTTTGTTAGTACATACACGCCTACATCCGTTACAATACCCCCAAAACCCTTAGTAAATAATAAAAACACCCATTTTGTTAGTAAACCCACCCTATCTATTGTGCACAGCATTACACATATTACACAGGCATTTTAACTTGAAAATATATTTCTTTGCAACAATTTGTTGCCACAAATCTCCCTGGTCAGCAATTCTCAGGGGAGGTAGGAAGGGGCCATAAGCCAGGGCTTGCTTATGTAGCTGGGAAAGGAAGGGAGGAGGAGATAACACTGCTTTACTCAAAAGGTATCCTTTAGATCCCCACATTTCTTATGCAGCTGCAACACTTATCAGGTCTTACAAGCAACAGGGAAGGGCAAAATATGGAAATTTATTTATTAAACAAAGAACTACAGCCTTCTTATGCCTTTGACCAGCAGAATACTGTCCCCTAATGCCATGTCAGCACATTAGCAACTTCCCAGGTCTCTACTTAACCCATACATATCCCAACAGACGACACACAGCATAGATGGCCTCAAGTGCTATATGAGTAATATCTGCTCTCCAAAAGAGTGAAAGGATGTGTGTTATGATTTTGAATGCGTGGAAGATACAGGGATACATATGCCAAATTATGTTTATGCCTTGTATTTAGATAAAGAAACCAGCTGGGAATTTAAAGGTGAAGAATGTGTCAGAGAGTTTGTTTGAATGATTGCAGACGAGCATTTTAAGGGATATACCTTTATTGCTCATAATGCTGAAGGTTACAACAGTTATTTTATCCTTAGATAATTGATTAAAGAAAAAAATGGCTGTCAGGCCTGAAATGCAAGGCGGGAAAATAATGTGTGTCATGGTAGTGGAGGCTTTAGATAAAGGGTAGAGGGTCACTGAGATTTATTTTGTCTAGCACATTAACAACCCTTCTGACACACTGTTTTCAGACTACATTAAAATGCACCTCAGACAGAAACAAGAGGCCTTGGGGTTCCCTCACTAGCATACAGATGAGTTGAGGGGAGGGAAGGGGAAGTATGTTAAACAGAACAGTACCATGAAAGAGAAGGCATGTGTTTTGCATCTAAGCAAGATAAAGGAAAACCCTGCAAAAAGACAAATCTCAAAGCTATTTTTAAATTCCTATGGGGAAAATTTGGTCAGTGAACAAATCTGACTAACACCAGTATAGTGACAGACCCCGGCAAGCTCTTCAAGTATGTCTTTGTGCTTTATTACGACATGTCCTTGTGTGAGTTTATTACTGATGACATGGCCATAATATGTTGGAAATATGCAAAAGAACGCTGCACCCATTCCAGCAACACTAATGCATTTATAGCGGTTTTTACCACCGCGTATGCCAGGCTAGAGCTCTACTGGCTGTTAGATCATTTACAGGAGCGGGGTCTTTGCCACGATACTGATTCTGTGATTTTTGTGAGTAAAGAAGGGTTGTGGAACGTGCCCCTTGGGGATTATTTAGGGGATGTGACCAGCAGAATACTGTCAGATGAACACATTGTGGAGTTTGTGTCTGCAGATGCTAAAACATATGGGTACAAACTAGCCAGGGGTAAGGCCTGTATGAAAGTAAAAGGGGTCACAACATGGGGATTAGTGAGAAAATTAATTTTGAAAGTTTAAAAGATCTCGTCCAGGACCACTGTTTGAACCCTGCAGGAGAGAACCCAAAAGAGATTATAGTACAGCAACCCAGGGATCATGAGAGTGAAAAAGCACTGGTTGATAGAGACAAGACCTATTTAAAAACAAAAAAAAACAAAAAAAAACCCTGCAATTCTTTTACAACAAAAGAACCTGTGAGGCAGCTTTTAAAACCATGTTGTAGGGATATCAGTCGTTATGCAGAGCGACGTTCAGTTTGTTCATCCCTTTTCCTGTTTGCTTTGTGGCCCTTCAAGTTCAGGAAAATCTATTTAAAAAGCAATTGTTATAAAACAGTAATAGGCTGTTATCGTGCATACCTGAAAATACTGTGTGGTGTTATAGCTGTTGGCAGCCATCGTATAAAGAGTTGTTACATAATTTCCGCATATTACATTTTTGGAATGTTTACCTGATACTTTTAATGATGAACGCTTATATCCTAGTAATAAAGGGAATTTGGTAATAATAGATGACCTGATGGAATCTGCTTCTGAAAGCTGTGAAATCGAGAGAGCCTTTACAAAGTATATACACCACAGGAACCTGAATATTATATACATCATGCAAAACATGTTTTGTCAGGGGAAAAAAAGCCAAATGAATTTAAATACAAAATATATGGTTGTCTTTAAAAGCTTCCGAGAAACTGCAAATTATCACACTGGAGTGTCAAATATACGCTGGTAAAACACAATTCTTTTTGGAGGCTTTTTAGGACTCTACCATAAAACTCTACAGATACCTGTTGGTGGATTTAAACTCTTCATCAGAAGCCTACAGGTTAAGAACACACCTTCCGCCCCCCTCCCCCCCCAAAAAACTAACCTTATGTATACATTTTGAAAAAAAGACCATGAGTATTATTTTTTACCAACCCCGCACCATTTTAAAAAAGTATGTCTCCCTCACAAGCATGTCTAGCCATGTTCAGAAAAACCTGGCTCTTTTCAAACTCCTCAATATCAGACCACAGAAAAGGAAAGCTATTTTGTGCTCTTCCTCTGATGACCTGGTAGCAGACATCTCAGAAATAGTGCTTACCCCTTTAAAAGGAAACATCTCAATGTAACCCTGACATCTAAGCGTCCTAAAAAGAAAATGAGGGGTTATAAAAAAAAAAAATCGAGCAATAAAAGACTGTCCCTCAAAATTAAAAAGCTGGTTGTAAAACAAACCAGGGGCTTTATTGGTTCTATGTTAAGCTTTGCACTTCCCCTACTGTCAGGGCTTTTAAGTAACTGATGGAACATGCTCATTCCTAGCCATCAGCTAGAACAAATTAAAGGTGCCTCTAGCGGTGAAGAAAATATCAGACCCACAACAACTCACCAATTTGATTCTGAGATGAAAGACTTTCTTCAAAGATCCAGTTTATCCAACTACGACAAGGCTAAACTTTGACAGGGTCCTGCAAAGATAGCTGGTATTTGCCAAGCAGAGTGAAGTGGAAAAGACTAAAATAAGTCTCTCTCCCTGAGCAAAAGCAAATTTGATCTCCTGAAGACTGGGGTGGGGGGAGAGAAGAGGGGTTCATCAGACTTTCTCACTCAGGAACTATTGAAAAACACTGAAATATTGTTAAATAAACTTAGGCAGGATAAAGAAGTTTCTTCTTGGGGTGATAAAGGAAGCTCTGTGTAATGGAGGGCAGCAGCTGTGGGGTCTCACATACCCTATTTAGTCAGCGCTAAATTAGTCGGTGCTTATTCTCTCGCTAATAAGAGGCATCCTAAAGGGTTTTTTTAAATGTTTTTATGAAAGCCATGGCAGAGTTGAATGTGCCTACATCTGTTGTAGGACATGTTACCAATACAGAGTTTTTAAAATGTCTAAAAACATGTCTAGAGCCTCCCAAGTGGCAAAAAAAGAACAGAGACCGAAAGTAGCATCACTCCTTTTAGAAATGTACCTCTTAAAAAATGGAAGCTTTTTAAAAGTTACAACTGGTTAACAGTATAAATTAAATACTTCAACAAAAAAAAGTGTGCTTTGTTTATTTTTAAACCCACCAGCTTTATTGATGCATATCTTTAAACTCACAACAAGAAAGACCTGTCTGGGCATGTTGAAACATGTCTGGGGAACGTCTGGACATGCCTGACTTTTTCCCTTTTACAAACTACACCACCATATGGTCATTTTTTGGTAAATCATTTGTATACAATTTTAAAATCTGATCAAAAGATAAACCTTTACTACATTCTTTAAAAATATATATACGATATCCACAGGGTACAGCTAGAGGGCCTTGTAGCAGTCTCTGGTGAAACACAATGCTATTAGAGTTACAGTTTAAAAAAGTCATGATAGATTTAGGAAAGAAGTCACTGTGAGTCAAAAATCCATGGGAGTCAAAGAACTAGCCTGGTCCCTGTTTTGGTAAATAGAGGGCAAGCCAGTGTAAAATATGGTGGTGGTTAACAATAAGCCTCAGAGGTCTTCTGGACACTTAGAAAAAGATCAAAAAAAGTGTCCTTTGATAAAACACATGTTAACTGCACAGTTTTTGTAATCACATATAGTCAAACAGAATGCCCGGTCTATGGTTCACATCGAATACGTTATCAGAAACCACATACACTATCATGTTGACTGTAGAGGGCAGTGCCATTGCGAACCAAATCTCTGCTCTCAAGTTTCCAGTTTTATTCAGAGACTAATGACAGGTGTTGTGATATTCCCCAACACACAGTCTGGACTGTTGAACAGTGCTGTCCCCTCAATTCTCCAGTCTGCAGTGCCTTTTACACTGCTTTGGTGTGAGAGCAACCACTCCTGGTCTTCTCATACACAGCATCCAAAATGTAAATCACTCCCAGCTATGCTGTATGAGTATTCTAGCCAGCTATTCATGAATTATATTGCAGAGTGACACCAGCAAATTCTCAGTCCCAGACTTGTCCCCAGAAATGTGTGTCTTGTACTGCCCAGCATCCTTCCCTTGACAATACAAACTAATATAAAGTCTGTCATTTCATTAATAGAAAATGATATGTACAAATCCTGTTATCTCAAATGGAGTTTCCCAAACACACTAGTCTAGGTAAAACAAGTTTATTAACTACAGAAAGATAGATTTTAAATGACTACAGGTAATGAGGCATAAAAGTCAGAATTGGTTACAAGGCAAATAAATGGTAAAAACACAAGCTAATGTCTAACTTAATAAGCTAGATGAATTTAAAGCAAAGATTTCTTTCACCCTATGCTTTAAGTCTTACTGGCTGGATGCCTTTCAGCCAGGACCCCTCCCTCAATGTTAAGTTCCTTGTCCTTCAGGTAGTGTTGAGGCTGTGAGCAGACAGAAAGGGAGGAAGAGTATTTTGTAGGCATCTCTTCCTCTTTCTGAGAAAATCATTTCAACCAACAAAAAGGAATCCCCATAGGTTTTTTTTTATATAATCACCATCCTTCAACTTTCCTGGGGCGCAAATTCAGTTTAACAAATCACCTTCTTAAAACAAAATAAAACATGTTTATTCTGGTCCATCTTTATTTCAGTAGTGATGGTACCGATATGCTGCTTACTCATGGGGACATAATGTGGTTTGTCATACGTGATAGTAAGAAATTCATTGTTGCTGCCATGGATGGGAACACAGCGCAACAGTGGCATGTAGTAGTCCTCCCACTAACTGATGTTCCACTATATTGGTGTACACGTATAAACAGATAACTGCCCCATAACGTCTATCTTACATTTCTGATTTGGGGTCATTCCCAATATTGTTGCCAATTCTCCCCATGTACAAAAAGAGTATTTTTCATAATTTGTTTTCATTTTTAACCAAACATTCTGGTCACAGCATCATAAATTACACTGACCTCTGGTTTCTTTGGGTCACTGCTAATGTTGTCTACTAAATGCTGAATGCTTGAATAATAGCCGACTTCTACGTGATGGTACTGGCTTTCTTTTTTTTGATGATATCACGAATGGTATATCATGAGAGAGCATGTTCCATGAGTGACAATAATGAATTTCTGACAAAGCAAAATCCCAATAACCAATCAAATTTAAAGGCTTTGCCAGTTGCATTGTAAAGTTTAAACCATTATTTTGAGGAAAAGCCCCCACAGATGCATTGCTACATATGGTAATATAATAACTGAAGGGGGCTTTTTTCCCACTTCAATCCAGCTATTAAATTTTTCACGCTACTCTCTTCATTTCACCAGAAAATACTTGTTTCTCCCCCATCTTTCCTTCACTAGAATCTTTTCTATTCTGCAAACATGGTCCTGATTAGGGTTTACTTTTTGTAATTCTTCAGAGTAAAAAGACCCAATGGCTTCCTTTTCAGCATAATCTTTTAATGTGTACTCAGGTCACTGCCCTAGTGATAAAACCCCAGACAAGATAAATATTTCATTGGTAAAGGTTTGCTGATCTCTCTTTTAAAAAGCTTCTTTCAATTTAGATACTCTTACATGATCTCCTTTCTTCAAAAGCACTCACAGCATCTTTATTTTAAAATGATCCTCATAGACAGTTTTCCACATGCTCAGCAAGTTAGCATGGGTAACATCATTTGGTCGTCCTCTCATAGTTCTCTGATAACTTCTGTTGTAACTGTCTATGAAGGCCAGCAGCATGGTGATGTACCAAAAAGTGGTAAAATACCTCACATCTTCGATTTTAAAGTTCTGTTGAATCTCTCCACCATCCTTGCCTTGATTTCGTTATTGGTAACAAAATGGTGTACACCTAGTTGTTTAACAAAGTCTTTAAAGCTTTATTTAAAAACTCTTTTCCTAAACCTGTCAGTAATTTTTGAGGCACAGGGCCTTGTCTAAAAATAGCTTTGAATGCCTGTGCTACCTCTTCCCCAGTCTTATTCTTTAGAGATGCTGCCCAGATGTATTTAGACAAAATGTAAATATATTTTACATTAAAATATATTTATGATCATCATTGTGGTTAGAGTTGGGGGCCATGTCGATCTGCCCACCATTGTGTCCCCACATCAGACATGGCCATTGTATTTATTTTAAATTTAATTCTTGCCGGCTTCCACAAAGTGTAATCATCTTATCTGTAAACCAAGCTGCAACATGCTTTCTGCTCAGAGTTTAATGATGGTTTTTAGCAGCCTGAAATAAAGGTTTTACACCCCCAAAACTCCCAACCTCCCCAGGAGAGTAACAAATTTTCTTTAGTAATCCTGCCATTTCTGACCTTTCTTACTTGAAAACACAAAAAAACAGAAGCTTGAATGTTTTGTTTGTTTTTATTTAATACAGAAGTAAGGCATCATATTTTAAATTAATTCTATACACATCTTTGTATTTTACATTTGTTTTGGACTATAGACCATGTACATCTTAATCAATATTCAGTGTTAGGGTTATTGGGGTTTTTTTGTTTTTTTTACCCTTTAGGAAGAGGTTGTGTCAGGTAAAATGTTTTATAATCTATTTTACAAACCCTCCTACACACCAACTGGCCAATTTTTGCTGACACCTCATTTCCAATGCCTGTCAGCAGCGACATCAGGTCTGGTGACTCTTCTACCTCACTTATCATTTTCACGACTTTGGTTACAGTATCACTGGTCAAGTTAAGCCCTTTCAGTTTGTAGCCTTTGGACATAATTATATTTTGGATACATGCCACATTCAGTTTAGACTAAATAAATCTAATCTGATTAAATATTTCTGCGGGTCCCCAAAACATACAATTGGGGAAGGCTTTGACTGGGTGTGTCCATCACTCAGGCTTCACAGTTATCAAAAACCTATCCTTTCAAACAGTAGTAAATTGTTTTTACTACAACATCCCTAATAACAGCAGTCGTATCAGCTTTACAGCTCTGCTGGTCAACCTCCTTATATAAACTTTTTAAAAAATTTTTGCTTCATGCGAAAGCAGTATGTGCATATCATGTTTATCCTTACCGAAGGCCACTTCTCTTTATCTTTTTCATCCTCTGAAGATGTCTGTCAAAAGCAAAGAAAAAAATAGCTTTTAAATTCTTTGTTGCAGTAATTTAAAAAATAAAAAGGGCAAAAAATTCACTCATGCTACCTCAATCATACCCTCGTTCGCTTCTGAATCACCACAGCCAGCACCCATAGCAGTCAGGCTGCTGGCAACTGTTTATCTATCCATATCAGCTGTTTCTGCTCCCTGTTATTAAAAACAAACATATAGATGTGTTTAATCCCTTATAATTTTAAGCTTTTTTCTTTCAGGATGCTCTAAGCTGTTTTCTCTCATCATGTGCTTCTGGCTCAGATTGCTTTGCATCTGACAGCCACTTGCTACACACCTGGACTGTGATCCTGTACGGTCCTGGCTTATCTGCCAAAAAAAAAACATTTTAAGCACATAGTTGTAATAATTTTTCACATCTGTAAAAACTTTCAGCTGCTTTTACTGTAACAATGTTGCCATGTGCCCATTAATCATTGGTTATTGCCTGGCTCTTGGCCTCACTATCATCAGATGATCCCTCAGCTGCCATGTCCACATATATAGCCTCTTCTTCCACCCCCACTTATTAAAATATATATATATATATTTAACCTCATAATTTTTCAACAATTCTTATAAAGTAATACAGGCCATCTTACCTCAGCCCTTGAGTCTGCCTCCTCTATAACTGGCAACAAATTTCTCCTTACCCTGTCCTTTACATCTTTTTCCTCATTTACAACCGGCGACAACCTCAGTCTCTTCCTGGTTCTTCAGTTCAATTTCAGATTGGGGTTCGGTATTGGTGATGCCTCCTTAGCGAAATAAGTGTAAATAGGTGGTATCTCTTCTGAACACATGCAGGCGCACCCAAAGGCAATTTGGGCTTCTTGGTGTCTGGTAAAAAGACATGCTCACAATCTATAGGTTCCCAATTTGAAACCCCACTTACCAAAAAAAAAAAAAAAAAGCATGGTTTAATGCACGCTGATCAAACGATCATTAGCTAGTATTTTTCAAATAATCCATTTCATGAAAGCCCATTTCTAATTGGCTCAACAAAAGAGTGGAATTTTTTTGAATGGACCAACGGTTGATAGTTGTGCTATGATTGGTTGAGGAAAATGCATTCTATGTTGTAGCTATAGAACAGCTTTTGATTGGCCCAGCCAGGAGGCATGGTTTGCCCCCAAGGCTCATTGTCGGTATTTCCCTAGAGATAGCCGCTGTGTTAAGCTGCTCTTCTGTCCTCTCCGTGCCATGTGCTCAGTAACACAGGTTTTCTTGCTACTTTAAAAAAAACCTCTCTCTTTTTCCACAACAGTCTTTTGCATTTCTCATCTGTTCTTGCTCACTTTTTTATTTGCTCTATTCTTTATTTTTCAGACAATTTCAAAATACCCATTTTCTAAAAAAAACCTTTCTTCCCCCCCTCAAAAGCACTTTTAAAACCCCTTCTGGTCATAATCTACTTTATTTTCTAAATTATCTAAAAATACCTATAAACCTATTTTTCTCTAGAAAAATATTTTTCTTCTAACATTCATGTTAAAAAAAAAACCCACACACAATCACCCCTAACAGTCTCCATTCAAAAAATGAAAAAAAAAAAATTCAGAAGAGTGGCCGTGCCAAAAACATACATGTCCAGTTATGAGACCGGAGAACAGGACACGTATCAAAAAGGGGCTTGAAAACCTTTCAAAGTTATATGGTGATGAATACAATAGAGTGGCTAATGTAGTATAATAGCAGGGTAGCCACATTAGCTTGGGTAGGGACAGCTGAGGCATAACTAAACCATACCAAGAACAAGCCTTCCTGAAACCAGCAGGTATATACTCAGCACTGCTCAACCAAGCCTCTGCGGCCGCTACCCATTCTTCCCTGGCTACCCAGCTATTTATACTCACTCTAGCTTGATGAGAAGTAGAATGAATATGTGTACACGAGCAGGGGAATCTCTACACTACAAGGTAGGGGCATGAAACACACACACTGAATGATTCAGGTGAAACAGGATTCTTTGTTCAATCAAATGTATGTTAACGCAAGAGCTTGATATCTTTGTCCTTCTCCTCACTTCTCTTTGCAACTCATTCCCTGGTGTTCTCAATTATGTACTGCATATTTATTCACTCCTATTCTATTTGCTACTATATTAGATTCAACTACCTTGACCTCATCAACATACATTACCATATGATCTTCAATAGCATAATCACAACACTGAGAAATGTGGTATTCCATTCAGTTGCCATAATAGAAAGAAACCACGCTAATTTTGATATTGCTTCTTGAATAAGTTAAGAAGATGGATTTCTGCTACACCCCCTCCTATAGCCTTAGCTGCATATAAGTAACATGTTGTGACTGCCATTGTGTTGCATAATCAATTCATACAAATGCAAATAAAGATGGGACATTAGAATAATGTCCTACCAAGGACACCGCATATCAGAAAAAATAGCAATTTAATTGAAAGAGTAGAAGGGAAGGGGGAGGAGCACAGAAAGGGGGAAACAGAATAAGAAAAAAAAAATCAGAGGTTTATTACCTGAATTGATTGTCACAGTAATACTTCAAAGAAACTAGAAATAAAACTCTACTCTTATTGTATTATTGCTTGACGTACCTTGACTCTAAATTATTTCCCCTACCCTCCAATCAAAGGAACTTTGTCTTTTGGGCCCTGCTCCTAAAGTCCTTACTCATGCAAAACTCCCATTGAAATATTGCTTGAGTAGGGACTGGAAGACTTATTGATCTCTTTGTTCCCCCCGCCCCTCAGACAAAAGAGGGGGGGGGGATTGCAATGTCATATAACAGGTCACGCATCAGAAAATTCTTTCTTCCATTTTATAATAGAGGAAGCAAAGCACAGACAGGAGTCAATTATACCTAATTTATATGATGTTGTGCCTGCATGTAAACTTTGATATTAACTGGGAATAGACTATTTGAACTCTCTAGTCATTTATCCATGTTATTGTTTTTACTTGCAATTCTTAATAGGCGGCAAATGGCAGACACCACCAATTTGGTTACTTAATGTATCCTACATACACATACATCATTATGTCTATTTTAAAATGAGATATATTTGGAGCTATCAAGTGTTGCCATTACCATAGAAACAGGGATAAACAATGACACCACCAGCGCATTAAAAATGACCACCTTGAAATGTTTAAATTTGTTTATTAGTTTAATGACTATTATTTCAAGACATGAAATTTGATTTCTCTGTGACCTCAGAGCATCACAACAAATAAGCTAAACTGTAAAGCAAAATGTAATAATACATTTGTATAGGTATCTTTGAAATGGAGATATCCTATCTCCTAGAACTGGAAGGGACCTTGAAAGGTCATCGAGTCCAGCCCCCTGCCTTCACTAGCAGGACCAAGTACTGATTTTGCCCCAGATCCCTAAGTGGCCCCCTCAAGGATTGAACTCACAACCCTGGGTTTAGCACTGGTGACATTTCTAGTCAACATCATCATCATCTTGTTCATCATTATGATCTCTTTTGAGAGTGCATGAGTTACCACAGTTTTCATTCCCATGACACACACACAGTTCTGTGCAGGGAAGATTTTTCTGATTAGACAGTTGATTGTACATTGACCCCCTACTGGTATAGGCACAAGTGAGGTTTGTAGAAGCTGAGATGCCAGTGGGCTCTTGAAGAATACAGGAAGTAATTCATCATCTACCTTTTTCCACCCATGTTGCAATGATGATCCATACCATAGGTTTACCTATGTGTGAAGACAACCAAATCTTCATCTATCAAGATGCTCTTTTGACAAGCTCATCAAAATTGTCCTCACATGGTGGGAATTTGGCCAGTGACTTTTCCTTTTTGATGGCTAGATTGAGTCATAAGCAATTCAGGTCTCTGTGGTGCTCCGTTTCTTTCTCATTCTGGTCATACAGCACAACTACCAACTTCCTTGCTGCAGAAATTGCAGCTTGTCTGTCATTCTTCCCTACTTTGGGAAGATTTCTGAAGCAGTAAGCTCTTTGTTGTGATACTATTAAACATGGATTTCCTTCCCCACCCCCCAATACCAAATAGGGATGACAGAGTTTCAGCCTGTTAATGTGTGTACAGCAGGAAGTATGTTGAAGTTAGGAGTGAGTGCATCACAAATTGCACGCACAGCTGTGAAGCAACACTTGTCAGTTGTGTTGGTAACGGTGCCTGTTTCAAGCCGCATGTTATCCGTGTGCTATATTTTTGGAAAGTAATGAACAGCAAGTACAAAAACATCTGTATCAAGCAACCTAATTACTATGGTTTCTTTGACACCAAAAGCCATATTGGCACAGACAGCATGTAGAAGCATCCTTGTGTTTGTTTCTAATACTGTACAAATGTTGGGTTTCAACACCTCTATTGGTGATGCATTTTGCTACTTCACAATTGGAAAAGCCTCCAGCAAGAAGGAGTGTTTGTGTTGGGTGTGCTCCTACATTCTCAGGTGCATTTTGAACCACATTCACAGAAGAATTTTACAAGTGACTGCTTAGTGGATGTCACGTTCAGAAACTTTTTCCATGGAGGCACAGGGTATCTAATATTTCGTGAATCCAACCTTAGATCCCGTTCAGTTTTGTCTTTCTGCAGTTTTCAGAGAGTTACTGTTGTCAAAGGCTTTGATTAAAGAATTAGCTTTGTCAAATCCTTTTAGGGCCTGCCTCAAATACTCAGTAGCCAATTGATCAAATGTGTGGAATTCATCTTCAGCCATCATTTGCATGACAGCCATGACATCTCTGATATACACTAGTTTTTTTGCTGCATGCTCTTAGGCCATGGATTCTTTCGGATTGAGCTTCCAGGTGTTACCCTAGCACAGCATTTCTCAAATGCGGCCACCAGGAGCTTTTCTTGCCACCGCAGCCTTCTGGACAGTGATGGGGGAAGGGGGCAAAGCAATGGTCCCTCCCTCAGGGCCACCAGAAGGGGACCCTGCTCCCCTCTGGAGACACAAATGCTGGAGAAGCAGGCAGCTAGTGAGTTCCACACCTTCCTGGGAATAGTGGGGTCAGACTCCAGCCCTGGGGAGGGGGGGATAGCAGGCTCTGGCCACAGGGCTCCAACTCCTGGCTGTGGGGCTCCAACCCCCCATTGTCCCTGGTCCCTGCTGCCTCCACCAGTCCGTCATGCATCCCCTCCCCCCATCACGCACTTCCCCCCCACCCCACCGACCTCCCCATCCAAGGCTTAATTTGTCCTCGGGCTTGCCAGGACTGAGTAGTCTGCTGCTGTGAAAAGTGATATTTGGATGTTTGTTAATATCACTTTTCACAGCAGCAGACTTACTAACTAGCAAGTCTTAAAAATAAAATAAAAAGCACAACCAAAGAAAGCAAAAGAAACAACAAAAAAGACAAGAACCTGCAAGAGCACCTTATTTGTGTTTCTATTCTGGTTAGGTCCAGTAAAAAATAGAGACAACTGTATATTATTTTTATTATTGAGTCTGCAAAAAGATGCAATAAATTACAGTGATTTGGACATGTGTATGTGCATATTTATCTGTTTTTCCTAAAGTTAATTAAGTATTATAGAAAAAAGTGTCAGTGGGGCCACCAGCAAGATTTAGTAGCTGCACTTTGAGGCCACCAAAAATTTTGTTGTGAGAACACTTGCGCTAGCATCAGTTTTGTCTGTTCTTCTCATTGTTCCATTAGCACTGAAGAGGGACATAGTCACCCAATAGGCACAGGTCCTAAAAACAATTGCCACTGAAACGTTATCTCTGCATATAGCTAAGGACAGGGCTTTGCGGGAAAGTGTTTCCAGACGGATAGTTGTTGTGATTGTTCCTCCCTTACCAGACTTCAATGTGGTCTTTTTAGCCATGTCAGAAAAGGTTTTGATGACAGATTTCTTGACTGGGCTGAAGAAGCTACGTGTCCCATCAGAATTAAGTGCACCTTTCAAATCTCTCCATTTGTTCTTCACCACCATCTGCTATTTTCAGTAGAGACTCATGAGCATGTAATGTTACATACAATCCAGTAGATATGTACTTCTGGAGGTCAAATGGATTTGTCATATTGTTGATGACATAATTGGCAAGAGCCTTGTTCTTCATCCCTCTTTAATGTAGAGGCAAGGAGTTGTTTGAGGACTGTCTGCACTACTACTTGTTAGGCCTCTTCTCTCCCTCATAGCTTTTGCATATTCGTAATATGAAGCTGTGTATTGTCATCACTAACCCTGACCTGTGCATAAGTGTCACTGAATTAAAAAACTAGTTTCTAGAATATTTCAAAGGCTAGTACTGCATTCATAGACATATTAAAACCTTCTACCAAGCAGACTGGATGCTACAAAAGCTTACAAATGGAGAAGCATTATATTAGGAATTCACATACACTTATATCTACCCAGTACAAACTATGGGCACGCAATCTACTGCTACTGGTGCACAACCTTCAGTGAGAGACTGATCTGGCCAGCAAATTTCAACTGAAAATATAGAAAACTATTATAATCACTTGTGAGATACTCTGACAATTAAGAATATGCAATATGAAAATATTTCATGTTAGGAAATTTCAAAATGTTGATATTCACCATTTTTGCCATATGCTAAACAGTTTCATCATTTCTGAGGGGGTGGAGAAGAGTGTGCTTGTCTATGCAAAATCAATATAAATCTTTGAATATATTGGCATTTGGTAGCTTTTATCAATAAACACCACATTAGCATGTTGACATTAAACTTAGGGAGTAAAAACTGTAGTTAGTCATGTTTCAGTGTTTCTGGAACTATGCAAATAATAATAATAATAATAAAAAAATAAAGACACTCCTGTTGGGTACATTGTTTCACCTGACCTATAGTCTTATGGCATCATACCTCATCTAAACATACATAAATAAGCTTTCAAATGAGGTGTGTGTATGTATATAAAGGGTGGGTACATTAAACTCCAGAATATTGATCTTTTTGAAAAACTGCTGCATGCCTATAGGTTTCTACTGCCTTCAGGAAACAAAAGAGGGGCTCTTCTGTCCCTACCAAAAATAAAACAGGACATCCAAGCATGGATACAATAGTACATAAAGAGTGTCTTCAGTTACAAAAGTTATGAGTAAGGCTGCGATTTTGTCATGGAGGTCGTGGAAGTCCCAGAATCCATGACTTCCAAAGACCTCAGTGACTTCAGCCCCGGCAGCTGGGAGCTACAGGGTCCCACTGCTTCCTGCAGTGACAGGGAGCTGTGAGGTACCCCCACCACTTGAGGCAGCAGGCCCCCAAGCTCCCCAGCCACCAACACGGCAGGGGGACCTTGGCAACTCCCCAGCCGCTGCGGGAAGGGGGACAGAAGGACTCCCAGCAGCTCCCCAGCCACCGCTGCCAGGGGGACTCCCACACCTCCCGAGCCACCATGGGGCTCAGGGGGATCCTGGAGCTCTGAGCCCACACGTGTGGTGGGGCCCCAGAGCGCCCAGCCACCCCGCAGCTGCCCAGTCCCTTCCCATTTTATCATGATATTTGTAGTAAAAGTCAGGGACAGGTCATGGGCTTCTGTGAATTTTTCTTTATTGCCCAGGACCTGTCCCTGACTTTTACTACAAATATCAATGACAAAATCTTAGCCATAGTTATGAGTAAAAAGAATATAGATTTTCCCAAGAAAATCCATTGTCTTCTTTACTCTATTTCAATATAAAAAATCAGTTAATTCATTGAACAAAAATGGAATTGAAAAACAATGAATTCTGAAGAACTCTGAGCTCCATTCAAACTGCAGATACACCAGTGTAAATCTAGAGTTATTCGATCATGCAGTTTTACACTGGTGTAAGTGAGATCGGAGCCTAGCCCACCCATGATTAAAGTTCTAAGTTCATTTCCTTATTCATACCAAGGTCAAAGCGCCCTTAATGTGTCATGCAAACCTGAGTCAATTTAATACACTGTTTGTTTCTTCTGTAGAAAAATGGGAAAAAGGAAGGAGAGGAACAGAAATATCTAATATTTTAATGATAATTTATAAATCAGGTACCTAAGTTATTTTTTGTGTGATGTTAGTACTTAGTTTCATGTAAAAACCAGTGAAGTCTTGAGGGTTTCCTAAGACCCTAGAACATTCTCCAGAAGTTGTGAGCCTCATTACATTTGCGTTTCACGAAATATGCTTTCACCATAACTTGAAATCTATGGGGGAGACCCTCACCACCATTCAGGTCCCTTTAACACCAGGTAAAAGGGCTGGAGTACCGTAACGGATTCTAAAAGTCCTAGATCCTGCAGAGGAGAATCCCCCATGATATAGGCACTGTGTAAGACTGTTACAAGGACCCCCTTGTAAGCCCTTGCCTAGGGAATCGGAGAGAACAGAGCTGGACACAGGACACAGTCTTGCAGAGATCCCATGCAGTGCTGCCAACTCTAGAGTAGCCTGGGGAGGCTGCCTTAACTTTGGGTATGTCTTCACTACCCGCCGTATCGGCGGGTAGCAATCGATTTATCCGGGATCGATATATCACGTCTCGTTAAGATGCGATATATCGATCCCCGAACGCGCTCACCGTCGACTCCGGAACTCCACCAGAGCGAGCAGCGGTAGCGCAGTCGACAGGGGAGCCGCGGCCGTCGATCCCGCGCTGTGTGGACCCCAGGTAATTCGATCTAAGATATTTCGACTTCAGCTACGCTATTCGCTAGCTGAAGTTGCGTATCTTAGATCGATTCCCCCCCCCCCGCAGTGTAGACCAGCCCTTTGACAAGCTCCTAGAGTAATATTTTAGCATTAAGCTTTTAAAGTCTTAAATTTGTCCCACTTGTTTAGAATATTTCCTTCCTTTTATTCCTCTAATACTTATTCTCCATTACCTTTAAAGGTCTGCATGTGAGGGTTATTCAAAATTGTTAATACATGATTGAGCATATAAATAGAGTGAATCAACTAGTCCTCACATACAGTAGAACCGCAGAGTTATGAACACCAGAGTTACGCACTGCCCAGTCAACCATACACCTCATTTGGAACCAGAAATATGCAATCAGGCAGCAGTAGAGAAACAAAAAGCAAATATAGTACAGTATTACATTAAACAAACTACTAAAAAAATAAAGGGAAAGTTTAAAAAAATATTTGACAGGTAAGGAAACTGTTTCTGTGCTTGTTTCATTTAAATCAAGATGGTTAAAAGCAGAATTTTTCTTCTGTGTAGCAAAGTTTCAAGGCTGTATTAAGTTAATGTTCAGCTGTAAACTTTCAGAGTTATGAACAAACTCCATTCCTGAAGTGTTTGTAACTCTGAGAGTCTGCTGCATAGCTGGGTCAAGAGGCTGTGTTGGAATAAATTAAATAAAACACAAGGTGTCATAAAAAAAAATGAATAACTTGATTAGACAGAGGTTGGGGCAGGGTACATGTATTATCAAACAAGCTAAAGACACATGCCTAACTTCAACCTGATCTCTGTATTTATACGTTTTAGCCACTTCCACCCTACTTATGTCTCAACTGTTTTAGGCCATTGAAATAGTATCACTCATGCTTCAGGCTAAGCTTATGTGTAAGTCTTTGCATAATCAGGCTCAGACTGTAAAAGGCAGCATGTCTTGTATACATCTGTATATCACTGAGTAGAGTGGGAACCTGCTACTGACTGGACTCTGAAAGTCTACACTATTGTGGTCACCAGTTTGACAAAATTATGATAAATCTTGTACATAATATGCCTTGTGAGGTATCATTTGAAAATTCATAATCTGCTGAATACTATTGTCCTGTTGAAATATGTGTAGCAACACTGTGCATGAAGTTAAGATTCTACAATATGTTTGTTACTGAAATATGTTGTAATTCTGGGAAACGCAGACAGACTAGCTCTTCAGAGACAACAAAGGGGTAGCCATCACCCAGTAAGGTGCTAAGAGACTATTGTCTGCTTAACTGGCCATTCACCAGCAGGGTAGTTGTAATAAAAAAATTTACAATTTATCCGAAGGATAGTTGACAGCTTATGTATGCCATGGAACTGCCTGATCCCATGACCCAGCAAAGACTTTTCCAATACAAAGGGGTAGAATATAAAAAGGAGAGACGGTGATCTACTCATCACCTCTCCTCCCCCATCCATCTACACAGCAGCAAGATTGCTCGGAAGATAATAGAAGCAACATTGGACTGGTGGGAGTGGTCCTTTCTCTAATGCTTTCCAGTTAGTTGGGATTAATGAAAGTTTTTGGGTGAGACACATTTTTGCTTTCTAATCATATTTAGCTTGGTACAGTTTAGGAAATAGCTTGCGTATTTATCTTTTATTTCTTTTGAAATCAATTCTGTTTTTATGCCTTCATCACTTAAAATCTATCATTCTCTAGTTAATGAACTTGTTTACTTTTTATCTAAACCAGTGTGTTTGATTGAAGTGTTTGGGAAATTTCACTCCAGACCAGGGCCGGCTCCAAGTTTTTTGCCACTCGAAGCAAAAAATTTTTACCGCGCCCCCCCCTCCCCCCCCCGGCCCCACCCCAACTCCGCCCCTTCCCCACTCCATTCCAACCCCTTCCCCAAATCCCCTGCCCCGCCTCCTCCCCCGGGCATGCCGCATTTCCCCTCCTATCCCTCCCTCCCAGGCTTGCCGCAAAACAGCTGATTTGCGCAGCAAGCCTGGGAGGGAGGGAGGAGAAGCTGAGTGGCAGCGGCACGCTCAGGGGAGCAGGCGGAGGGGAGGGGAGGTGAGCTGTGGCGGTGGGGGGCAGTTCCTCTGCCCCTCCCCAGGGTTACTTCCTGCAGCCCTCCCCGCGCCTCCCACCGCCGCAGCTCACCTCTGCTCAGGGCCGGCTCCCGGCTTTTTGCGCCCCAAGCAAAAACAAAACAAAAACAAAAAAAAGGGAGCCGGAGTGCCGCCCCTTGGAAAGTGCCACTCCAAGCCTATAGCCGGCCCTGCTCCAGACAAAACAGCTGGCACATACTCATTATCCTTTGATGGAATGATGAACGACTTAGTGAGCTTTTATGGTCCAGTAGTGTGCTAGACAGTACAAGATGCATATTTCTGGGCTGCAAGGCTGGGACTGGAGAATTTTCAGGTGTTGCCCTGGGTGTAGTTCATGGGTGGCAGGGAGAGCATTCGTGTTAATTCAGCTGGGTACGACTTTGCATGCTAGTGTCTGTGAGCGAACAGAGCCTGTAAAGGTCTGCTGTCCACTGGCAAAGCATTGTAAAAAGCATCCTGTACTGGAGAATTAAGGAGGCACAACAGTTCAACAGTCCAGATTGTACCCTGGGGCATGTCACAGACCCCTTGATGCAACTGCAACATAAATAAATAATAGTACTCTTTGCTATGCCATTTCCTGTCTTTGTTTCCCTTCTAATATATGAAAACAATCAATATTTCCATCTACAATAAAAGTGAAATATTGATTTTATTACAGCAGAAGAAACCAGTGAGCTTTCACTAGAGGAACCTTTATTTTGTATCAGTTACTCCCATTCAGATTTTCTCCACTGACTATACCTCAAGCGGGGGTGAGGGGGGAGACCTTTGGAAGAAAAAACAACCTTTCCTTGAGGAGTGCTACCTAGATATAAAAGGTGGGGATGGGGGAATACACTAGGGTATGATGGTCACAGGGAAATGTCAGATTGACTCACGGGCACACAGAATATTTGAAAGAGGTTTCCTGTGCTGCTGTGTATGTCAACATTCGGGCTCATGAACTGTCAGTCAGCTTAATTGGCAACTAACTGCAGCATCACTACAGGCATATTTACAAGTGCAAATTTTGCATGCAATGTTTGTTAGCGCCCCAAAGCCCTCTGCATCTAAAAGATATTATGCATGAATTAGAAAACGATGCTGGAAGGTGTTAGAAGCTCGTCTGTAGCTATCTGACCCATCGGCATGCCCCAGCACAGGGTTTATACCACTAGTTTTGCTAGAGGATGATAAAGACCCTGGATGCAGTACTAGCTGCTCTAACATCCCAAGTGAAAGCTGTCATTCTGACAAACATTCTATTATTTGCTTTCTGGCTCTGCATGGCTTAATTTATAAAATAAATAGCATCTGATGTGCTTGAAGATTTCTTCTGTCCACTTGCTAATGCTCTGGATGAGGCTGAAAATAACAAGCAGCCTCAAAAACATGGAGGTCAGAGACATTTGAGATCTTCTGGTAAGCTTAACAGAGAGACTGCTTTGGATGGTAACCTCATTATGCACTTTTCCAGTGAAAAGTCAGGAAAATCAAGAACAAATCTGAGGAGCTGACCTTTTCAGAATGCAAAAAATACTGTTGAGATACAAGGTGCATAAGGTAATGTCTTTCATTGGACCAACTTCTTTAGGTGATCAAGGCAAGCTTGTCTGTCTCACCAACAGTAGTTAATAAAATATTACCTCACCAACCTGGTCTCTTTTATCCTGGGACTGACACAGCTACAATAATGCTGCATACAACAATACCATTGTCAGGACTGCTAGTGATTGATTTGTGCAGAACTACAAGTAAAGCTTTGATTGTTTGGACATCTTACTAGTTTTAATAACACTATCACAAATGGCACAGAAATTGCTGCCCCTGTGATTAAAGCCTGATTTGCTGCTGCATGGCACATTTTACACAGGTAGAAATAGCTGCATGATATGCACAGGAGTGGAGAACCAGTCCCTGCAAATGTTCACTCAGCTATTCACTGTGGGTGTCTAGAAGCCCTACTAGCCTGTGAGGGGCAGACATTTAAAAAGTAATGCACGCAGTTTAAATTAACAAAACAGGGTAGGTTCTATATGTATGAACATGAATTAGGATGCATCTTCCAAATAAACTGTATCCCAAAATAATCTACAAAATTAAACAGATAAATAATTGCAAAGTGGAAAATATGGCTTTCAACTCAGAATTAAAACAAATTGGAAAATCATACATAGGATTTACATAACATTTTCAGTCATTTGCTAATCAACCCTCAACTGTCTCCCTCTGAGGTAGGTATTATCAGATGAGGAAACTGAGGCAAAGAGGGTAAGTAACTTTTGCAAGGCTTCAAAGGGTATCTGTATCAGAACGTTGGAATTTCTAGTTTTCATCCCTGTGCTCCACCCACTAACGAACACTGTCCCTTTGGATGAAGTAGGGAGATAGCCTTCTCCTTTGCAGTCTTCTGGTCACATACCTGGATCAGTGGATACTAGACAAGCAGAGGAAACAATATTAAGAGATGAAAAAGATGGATCTGATTCTGTTACCTTGCACCTTGTGTAGTGACTTAAGCCTGAGCAACATGCTCCTAAATTAATTACAGCATCTTTCAGACACTTTCCACAGCTGTAAATGACGACATGAGGTCCAATGCTGTATGCAGTGTAGGTTCCAGGATATTAGATGGACAAGGTGGATGAGGTAATAGCTTTTATTGGACCATGAAGTACAAGGCAGGGGAGAATTAGACTCCCACATCTGTGAAGGAGCCTGGAACACGTTCACAGAGAGCTTTTTTAAAGCCTTATAGCAGGGGTCGGCAACGTTTGGCACGCAGCTTGCCAGGATAAGCACACTGGCGGGCCGGGCCACTTTATTTACCTGCTGACGCGGCAGGATCGGCCGATCACGGCCCCCACTCGCCACGGTTCGCTGTCCCGGGCCAATGGGGGCGGCGAGAGGCGGCGCGGGCGAGGGATGTGCTGGCCTCGGCTTCCCGCCGCCCCCATTGGCCCGGGACGGCGAACCACGGCCAGTGGGGGCCGCGATCGGCCGAACCTGCCGCGTTAGCAGGTAAATAAACTGGCTCGGCCCGCCAGTGTGCTTACCCTGGCGAGCCGCGTGCCGAACGTTGCAGACCCCTGCCTTATAGCATCTGGCATATTAAAGGGGATTCCATGAGAATACGGAATGAAGAGCAATCAAAGCCAAATGCTCAGGATCATTTTAAATGACATTTTATATGCATCATTAAACAAAAAGATCAGATGTATTATCTGGATATAGAAGATGCACTTATATTAACATTACTAAGAATTTTATTGAAGGCTAAAGTACTTTCCATATCCTGGGCCTGATCCTGGAGTTCTGATGCTGGCAAAACCCTACTCTAATAGGGTTTTTACTTGTGTTGGTACATGATCAAGCCCATGCGGCATTCCGTTTAAAAATGTTTCCCCAAATTGGCAAAAATCTGCAACGTAAGATTGCACAATCACATACAGTAAGGGGCTTGACAAAAATCACAGGGAGACATAAGAAACATAAAGCTGTTACTTTATTTTAGAAACAGGTAATTCTCATGGGAACTTGACCTTGACCCCCACAGAAGAGGCATTCTTGGGAGCTCCTTGACATTTCCTTGTGAAATGGGGGTGATTTCCCTGCCTCCAAAGAAGTCACTCCCTCTCTGAATGTGCTAAGCCATCCCAGCTGAGTTGATGCACCCCAGAGGCTAAAGAACTTAAAGTGCAAATGTATTGTCCATGGAATGGGCTAGACTGTACAAAATAGCAAGTATTTTCAAAATAT